>NC_046297.1:27454166-27759583 GCF_004115265.2 Rhinolophus ferrumequinum | reverse complement strand
TGATGGGGTAAGTGTGTTTGAAGAGAGGGGAGTATTTTGAGAGGGATTAATGGCAATGTGTCTTTTACTCTAATATTTTTTTTTTAATTTAAACATTCAATGTATGTTTTAATAACACCTCCTAATTCTGCATATAAAAACACAAAATCTCAGTGGTATACTGTATTGCATCATTTAGGATTCTCCAGAAAAATAGAACCAGTTGGATACTTGTAAATCTAGGCACATATATTAACAGATTTATTTCAAGGAATTGTTTCATACCGTTGTGAAGGATGACAAGTCTGAAATCTGTAGAATTGGCTAGAAGGCTGAAAATTATTGGGCAGGAATTGGTGCTGAAGTCTTAAAGCAGAATTTATCAGAGAAATGTCTAAGTTTGCTTATAAGGCATTTTAACTGATTGTATGAGGCCCATCCACATTGCCTAAAATTAATCTAATTTACTTAAAGTTAACTAATTGTAGATGTTAGCCATAGCTACAAAATACCTCCACAGCAACACTTATGTTAGTGTTTGATTGAATAACTGGATACCAGGTTAACTAAGTAGCACATAAAGATTAATGATCACAACCCACCCTTTGTCCACTTGGCATCAAAACACATCTCTTTATTGTACTAAACCTCCAAATAAAAACCATAAACTCATATTTTTAATGAATATTATACAAATATCCTTCATAGGACCTAAAATATACTAGCCTTTTCCTTTGAAAGGATTGCAAAGTCCTTAAATGGAATTCACTCTCCTCCTTGGCTTACTGTAATTTAAATGTTGTGATATAAAGGTTTATTATTTTAATAAATCCTATGTTACATGATTAGATAATAAGGGGATAAGAGAGGAAAGCAAACAAAGATATTTAAAATGTATATGGTACATACTCACAAAAAAATTCCTAACAAAATGAGGAAGAAATACTCACACAACTACAGTCCTCATTTCTGCAACTGAACACATCATCATAGGTGGTACTTATAACTATCTTCTTCCACTATCTGTTGTACGTTCCTTTAACATCAACAAGCACCTCAGCTGGTCATGTTTCTTTATCTCATGGGGTGATCCAAACTTTATTCTCACCTTTTAGAATAAAGGTCCATTAGCAGCTCTGCATTAATTGAGATTCTTTAGTTTTTCCTTGATTTAATCACAGGACATGGGGGCAATACTAAGAGAAGCCATAAGGTATCTCCTGTATTCCATACATATACTTCATCACCTCTATTGTGGAACAGCAGTCCAGTTTCCCTTGGTAGTCAGGATCAATAAAGTAACAAGCAAAGTAACTCCTTCTTTGCTTGTTGATTCTGAGTCTTGAGGAGTCCAAAGTGGTTGGGTGGCAGTCTTAACTTTCATTTCAATGAAATAATTGTGTCTCTTGATGGAAGCACTTCTTCCTTTGGAATGAAGACCTCTAGACCAGCACAGCACAAAGTCAGAGGAATAACAAAAATTTTGCTATTGAGTCACTACGGGCAATAGTGAGTGGTACCACTCCACTTCATCCCTTGATTCTTGAACCTGTGACTCCTGGCTGTGGGAGAAACAGCACCATATATTGGATGCTGATTCAAAGCATGTGAGTATATAGCTTTCTGGAGAACTTTACCCCACACTGCAAGATATTGTCATGTAGCTGACACTGCATCTGAGCCTTCAAAAGGCCGTTATACTGTTCTGTCAAATGAGCTGCTGCTGAATGGTGGAGAATATGGTAAGACCAATAAATTCCATAAGCATGGGCTTATTCCCCACTTCATTTGCTGTTGAATTCCTTGATCAGAGGCAATGCTGTATGGAATACATAACAATGAATAAGACATTCTGTTAAGTCCATGGATTGCAGTTTTAATCAAAGCATTCCATATCGGAAAGGCAAATCTGTATCCAAAGTGTTTACTTCAGTATGAACAAAACATTGTGCCTTCCAAAATAGAAGTAGTCCAATATAATCAACCTGTCACCAGGTAGCTGGTTAACCATTCCAGGGCATGGTGCTATTAATATATTGTATTCAATATTGATTTCTACTGCTGGAAGATTCGTTACTGGGCAGTAACTGTAACGAGGTTGGCTTTGGTGTGTGGAAGCCCAGGTTGCTGAGATCATGAATGAATAGCCTCCATCCCTACCCCCAGTGCCACCTTATTCATTTGTCCATTGGGCAATGACAGAGTGGATGGGGCTAATTGGTAGCCACAGAACAGATCTTCCTGTTCACTTGACTTTTAAAATCTTCCTCTGCCTAACTCATGCTTTTGTAAGCATTTGCATGGGACACAAATATCTTTATGTTTTTTGTCCAGATAATAATATTGATTCATTAAATTTTACAAATGTGTCCTACCAATGTGTGGGGACAGAGCCCCAGAGAGCAGTTTCCAGTCTCTTGGCCTCACGTGGAGGGGTGCTGGCTCAGGTAGTAGATGGCCGTCAGCTGTGGCTAGTTGGCTGTCAGCGGTAACCATTGAGCCATTGACCACTAATATAACTGCCGCGGCTATGTTGGAGAGTCAAGGAGAGTCGGGGGAAGTCAGTTGGCAGAAAAGCAGACAGCAGGTCACACATCATGTGAATCCAGCCTCCAGTCAGACTATAGTGGTATGACTCCCCTTCCTATGGCTCCGTGGGAGTTCCTTTTTGGCTTACCCACATCCTGCATTCTTTTGTGGGGAGTGGGAGCTGAGACCCCGCATGACACCCTGCACGACACAATGTTAAGATTTCATAAGAGGAGAAAATGTGGAATATATGGAAACTGTGCTATTTTATAATGTTTCTGTAAATCTAAGACTATTTCAACACACAAATTTATACAAAAAGTCTCAGAAAATTTTAAAAAATAAAATATGGAACAGTATTCAGTTTAGTTTTTAAATTTATGAGCATTGAAAATAGTTTTATTATGTTACGTGATAATTAAGTTATTTTGAATCTCATACTAATTCTTTTTCTGAATGAACACTTGATACTGTTATCTAATATTTTGATGAAAAATGATGGCAGATTAAGAAAAAAAAAGGACACGTTAAAAATGGTAGAAGGTGTAGATACAGCCTCTACTCAAATATGTCATATGATTAAGAAATAATGACATTTTAAAAATGTATACATAAAAATTAAAATCAGTATATGAAACTAATTATGAGATTAAGTTTAGAAAGGTGGGATAAATATCCTCATATATTTTCTCTTTTTGCTTTTTAGTAACAGAAAATTATTCTAGAGATAGGATGTTTCTATGTAATCAATAAATTCTGAAATACTACTTTTATAGTAAACGAATAGGCTTTTGTCAAAGTTGAAGAAGAGAAAATATTTAGTTTTTTCGAATTCAATCTTTAAGGGCAATTTTGAAAAATAATTATTAAACTAATGGAAAATTTCTTATAGATACCATAATATAATGTAGTTCATATTATCAAATTATAATTTTATTAACAAATTGCTCTTTTATTTGCTAATGACTTATTGTTACCTAACTTTACTATGATCAGCCTCCTTATACATTCCAATAAAATGAACCCAGGGTCAAAACTCTTAAGACTTACTTAGGGAAAATAGTCAATGTGTGGCATGTTCAGTCACTATTAAAAATGGTCAATCTCCTTTCTTTCAAAAGAAATAGTAGTAAATCAGTGACAGTATAAGTGAACATTTTATTCTATTTCACCCACACATACTTGTTCATTAATATCACACAATAGAAAATGGTAAAAAAGGACAAAATAGTTTACTGTTTCAAAGACTGAGGGGGGAGTAATTTTGAGGTATACAAAGTCTTCCTTTGGAATTGAATTCACCATACATTTTACTTTGAAGTTTCATTTACCTAAACCATTATATTTTGGTCTGCATTTTTTCTAGTGTTAGGGTCTCAATTTTCTATGATAACTCTTAGTTTTATTAAGCTCATCATATAATTAAAACTCTCTAACAATATTAAAAAAAACTTAGGTGCATTTATATGCATTTAAGTCTATGTCTTCCATTTATGTATTATAGTGACCATAAAATGAATCTGTATTATATATTTTGTACATTGAATTTATCTTAATACTATTCATTCTGATAAATAGCTTGTTTCCTTACATCACACTGTTTTATGAATAAAATTTCAAGTTCCAGAGAGAATTATTCATGGATGTAGCTTTTCAATTAAAAAGAGAAAGATTAGTCAACCTTTTTTTCAAGAGATAACCACATGAAAGCCAACTTTTAATTACTCCTTTTGAAGTTTCATTCCCAGTTGCCAACTCAGGTTTCAAAATGAATGTTAGTAAAGAGCTGACACTTGAGACAAGTGGTTAATTATATTGTAGATCATGTCTGAATGCTTAGCAGAATAGAGTGTAGAAATGCAGTCTCAATCACACTGAACGATGGCAGTGTGTTTATATTTCACAAAAGCAGGGATTCAGACCTTTTCATCTCTTCCTTCATCTCTCTTTATTATACCCTGGGAATTATTTTTTGGTACAGGTGACCATAAACACTGTTGGCCCACAGGAAGTGCTTCATAATTTTCTTATGCTTTATCAGTGTTCTTCTCTCTTATACTGGATGCTGTCTTAATGGCTTACCATTTCTCTGTCTTTTCAGACGACATCCTTTGCAGTGCCGTAGCACATGGATTTCAGGACTGCCTGTGAGGAGGTAGGTTAAATGGATTTCTGCTTTTCAAATAAGAATAACAGGTAGAAACAGGAAACACTTGGCCCTCCTTTATATTAGTGGAAAATTGCTTTTAGTGGAGGAATGGGTGAGGGGTCCATTTTATTTACAGAATATGATCCCTTTCTGCAAGATTAGAAAGCCAAACGTTGCCTGGGAAGCCCCAGATATTCACTCTTCTGTTAAGAAGAAGATGGGAGTATATGCAGTTTGACTAAATTGCCCTTCTCCAAAAACTATGCACGGCATAATTTCAGGTAGTAGAAGGGTTGGAAGTACTTCTATCCACATAAATGTTTATAAATTAGAACACATTTAAGGTCTCTTTCAGCACTAAAATTCTATGATTTTATGATTCCAATATTATTTAAGTATTTTAATATTATTTAAGTATTAATATATGGCAATTCAGATTCTCTGTAGAACTGTCATCATATTTCAGTATGACTTACAGTTGTGCATTGCTCTTTCAAAGATATTAAAGGCCATTCAAGTGTACAGTAAAAAGTGCATGGATTTGAGCCCCCAGGGAATTGTACCTATTCTATTTTAGAAAGAAAGACTATGTTTTTTACTAAACATGGGACACTAAAAGCATTGTATTTTCCTTCTTTGAGCAAAATGCAAATATTCATAGGTTAAAATATTTCACATTTGTTGAAAAGGTATAAACTATTTTTGTTGCGTATAAATAGCCCAAGAAAAAGCAACCACAACTAGATTACCTATGATAGAGTGAAAAAGCAACCAACAAAACCTTCAGTTATTAATATTTGTGAAGATTGTTCCTTTAATGAAATGTCGTGTGTTAAAAATCTTGCAAAAATATCTTCTTTAAAAAATATTAGTCATAGTTCATTCATAGTTTAGAACTTAAGTTCTTTTAGAAAATCAATAAATTGCTTTTTTATATTTTCGATACTTATGCTTCTTATTATAGATTTTTGTTTACAAACCTCTCATGAGCACTGAATACTATAAAGTTATAGTATATAATTTATTCATCCTTTTAATTTAACATCTATCAATTCATATGTAAAAAATGAATTAATGTTTTAAAAGCTTAAATTTAGAAGAACAAATTCAATCCTGTTCTAGCTCTAGGTTTAAATGCAGAATATCATTGTGGGGACAGAGTCCCAGAGAGCAGTTTCCAGGCTCTAGGCCTCATGTGGAGAGGTGCTGGTTCAGGTAGTGAATGACCATGGACTGCAATTGGTTGGCCATCAGCTGTAACCGGTCAGCCAATTGGCTACTGATGTAACTGTGGGACTGCATTGATTGGTTGGTTGGCAGGCAGAGAAGTGAATGGCAAACTGTGGATCATGAGGCTACTACTGCGTGTGTCTCCCCCAACAGCCAGAGAGAATATAGTGGTATGACTCCCCTATCTATGGCTCCGTGGGTGTTCATTCTTGGCCTAGCCATATCCTGTGTTCTTATGTGGAGAGAGGGACCAGAGGTCCCGCAGGCTTCCCCACACGACAAATGGCACAGCAAGCAGGGTATGGTGCCGGCCAAAACCTACAGAAGCATGATGGAGCAGTTTGTGCATGTAAAAGTGCAGTTTCAGAAAGCCCAAGAGGAGTTGTGCCAGGAATGGGAGGCGCGGTCCGCCTGGGAGACTCGAGCCTCCAGATGGTACACCTCCCTCCTGGCCATAGAAGGCGTCACCTTCCTTTTAGTAATGTGCTGCTGCTGTAGGCTCCAAGGGTTGCGGACATCTTGCACTGAGGCCTCACCCAATCGGATGCCTGGCATGGTGAGCAAAATTCCTGCCAGGTAGGAATGGAGTCTGACTCTGGGCAGGAGGACGTGTGGCCCCCACAAAGTGTGTGGTGTCTGGTAGCAACTGTTCTCAGGAGTTGGACCCCCAAGGAGAGGTGGGAGGACATGGATGGCTCTCCAGCCAGCATGGAGAGGGCCCTGCAGGCTCTGGCTGAGCGGTTGCTGGAAGAGGCGAAGGCTACAACCGGCTGCATGGGCTGGATGTTCCTCAAGGCCTTGAGTCTCAACACGGAAAATGCGCCTAATGAAATAGCTCAGGTGCCGCACCAAGTGTCCCGATTGGAGGTGCTGGAAACTCGGGTCCGCCTGTTAGAAAAGGGGTGTAGTGCAGGGGATCCTGCCGACTACGCCAAGTGTCATGCAGGGCGTCCGGTGGGGTCTCTGGTCCCACTCCCCACATAAGAACACAGGACATGGTGAGGCCAAAAAGGAACACCCACGGAGCCATAGGTAGGGGAGTCATACCACTATACTCTCACTGGCGGCTGGGTTGGAGACACAGGAATCAGGAGCAACACAATTCTCAACCCTCACTGTGCCGATTGCAGACTCAGCCACCATCTTCTTGCTAGCTCCCCCTTGTTTTTTTGCTAGCGTAACCATAGCAGTTATATTCGTGGCCAATGGCTCACTGCTTACAGCTGACGGCCAACTAGCCACAGCTGCTGGCCATTTGATCACAGTTGATGGCTATTTACTACCTGAGCCAGCACTTTTCTATGTGAGGCTGAGAGCCTGGAAACTGCTTTTTGGGGCTCTGTCCCCACACTCCACCCCTACAGGGTCTCACCTCACAATCTACGCGACAAGCGTCTTCCGCGAGGGGCCCTGTGCGAGGAGCCTGGAGGTGAATGCTATTTCCTGGACACAGCCAAGCTCTCTGGTCACAGCCAGGGTTTCTCAGGGCACCACCAGTACTTCTGGGCACAGCCAGACTTCCTGGACTCCTTAGGGTACCACTAGTCTCCCCGGGCACAGCCAGGGTTTCTCAGGGCACCACCAGTACTTCTTGGCACAGCCAGACTTCCTGGACTCCTTAGGGTACCACTAGTCTCCCTGGGCACAGCCAGGGTTTCTCAGGGCACCACCAGTACTTCTTGGCACAGAAAGACTTCCTGGACTTCTTAGGGTACCACTAGTCTACCCGGGCACACAAGGGCCTCTCAGGGCACTGCCACTCTCTCTGAACACAGCCAGACCTCCTGGACACAGCCAGGGCTCTCAGGGCACTGCCACTCTCTCTGGGCACAGCCAGACTTTCTGGACACAGCCAGGGCTCTCAGGGCACTGCCACTCTCTCTGGGCCTCTCAGGGTACCGTGCTGGAACAACAGCAACTCACAGTCAAGGTGCTTACATATTCTCGATGGCGGCCAGTCAAGACACAATAGCAAACATCTGCCAGTTCCATTACATGGTGGTATGTTCCCAAACAGTCAAGTGGTCAATTAAATTAGGGATGGAAGGCAATTCCCCATAGTTCATAGTCATTTGCCAGGGCTGTCCTGGGGGTGAGGGATGACCTTGACCTCACCCTCATCTCCCATGGAGGACTCAGCAAGTGTTTCCTCCTGGGACTACAAGTCCTGCATCCGGGCTGTCTCAGCAAGCACTTCCCAGCTCACAGGGCCGCAACAACCTTCACTTTCTCTGGCCTCTGCTGGTTGGGGAACCGTCCACGTCTTTCCACCACTCCTCGGGGGTTCCAGCTCGCAGGCAGCTGCTCCTCCTAGTCTTACTGCAACTGAGTGTTCATAGGCACAAACTGCTCCACCGCCCTTCCGAGAGCTTTGGACGACACCGTACCCTGCTCACTGCGCCATGTGTCATGTGGGGTGTCGTGCGGGGTCTCTGGTCCCGCTCCCCACATAAGAACGCAGGATATGGCTAGGCCAAAAAGGAACACCCACGGAGCCATAGATAGGGAAGTCATACCACTATGGTCTCACTGGAGGCTGGGTTTACACGACGTGCGACCTGTTGTCCGCTTTGCTGCCAACCGACCGACTCTGCTCCACTCTCCTCCACTCTCCTTCAGTCTCCTCCTCTCTCCTCGACTTCCCTCCGTAGCTGCGACAGTTATATTAGTGGCCAATGGCTCAATGGTTACAGCTGACGGCCAACCAGCCACAGCTGATGGCCATCTACTACCTGAGCCAGCACCTTTCCACATGAGGCCGAGAGCCTGGAAACTGCTTTCTGGGGGCTCTGTCCCCACAAGGGCCCCAAGGTGGAGACTCTGAGGCGGAGGCGGAGAAAGCGAGTGGAGACAATGTAGCTCCTAACCCCCAAGCCCCACCAATCTTGAAACAAAAGGTAAAGCATAAGCAACTTTTGGGCCCCCAGGGGCATTGCTGAGGGCAACCCAGCTGTGAATGAGTTCACAACCTACACCCCTTACACTCCTACTGAGTTGCAGGAGCTGGGGAAGCAGTACAAACAGTGCCCTGGAGAGCCAGTCTCGGCTTGGCTATTATGTTTATGGGATGAGGGAGCAGACAACATTCTCTGATCCCCAGGTGAGATGGAAAAGCTAGCCTTCGTGACAGTGCATCCATCCCTGTGACAAAGGTTACAGAACTGCCATAGGTTGGCCCAAGACCAGGGCAACCACTCTCTAATGGAGTGGCTCACTAATGCGGTACGCACCGTATGGGGACAGACTGGCGAGCTGCCAGACACTGTGAGTCAATGGCAGTCATATACGGAACTTACTCAAATCATCCATGAAATGGGTATGAGACATACTATTTTCAACCCTGATATACAGAGGCTGGATGACGAGCATTTTACAGCCAGCATGAGAGGTCTGGTTTTGGATACTGCACCTGCGAGTGCTTTTGGATCCTTGGTTGCCATTTTTATGCCCTATATGGGGCAATAGATCCATGAGGTTACAACCGCCATGGCCACCCTAGGGGATGTTGAAAGCTGGAGGTGAAGGAAGTTAAGACAGGAGGTCCGCACAGTCGAGACCTGGAAGCCCAAATGAAAAGTAAAGGGGCGAAGTCGCGGGCCTCAGAGAGTAACATGCACATAGATGTGGCGTGATCTCGTGGCAGCTGGGGTCAATTGGGAAAAAATAGACCAACAATCCAATGCACTCTTGTTTGAAACTTTGGAAATAGTTGCTTCTAGAACAGCAATTCCGGAGAAGCCTAAAGGAGAAGTCTGGGAAAGTGTGACCCGTGTCCCTCGGACTTCATGCAGCCGCTTGAGGCCTACTCCTTTCAGCTTGATTAGGGGTGAGGCAAAGGTACCCAGTCAAAACGGACTTGAGGCCCCACGTGGACCTGTCCATACATTGGTCCCCTTCTGATGTGCAGAGGGTTTTAGCCCTAGTTGACACTGGCACAGACTACAGTCTTGTTTATGGGAACCCAGAACTGTTCCCCGGACCAGCAATCTGCATTGATGGCTACGGGGGAAAGACTGTGACTGTAAAAGCTATTTCCTTACCACTGGGTATAGGAAGGCTTCCCCCTTGTACCAACAAGGTTTATGTCTACCCCATTCTGGAGTATATTCTAGGGGTGGACGTGCTACATGGCCTCAGCTTACAGACGTCGCTAGGAGAGTTCCATCTCCGGATCCGGGTGGTGGAAGCGGTGACACGCGGGCATGCTCACCACCCTCCACAGCCCTGGTGCGTGGTTACAGTTTGACAATACCGCCTGCCAGGAGGACTGGTGGTACCCTAAGAAGTCCAGGAAGTCTGGCTGTGCCCAAAAGGACTGGTGGTGCCCTGAGAAACCTTGGCTGTGTCCAGAGATCCTGGCTGTTTCCAGGATACTGCATTCACCTCCAGGATCCTCGCTCAGGAACTCTCCCGAAAGACGCTTGTCACATAGATTGTGAGGAGAGACCCTGGAGGGGTGGAGTGTGGGGACAGAGTCCCAGAGAGCAGTTTCCAGGCTCTCCCTCGAGTGGGGAGGTTCTGGCTCAGGTAGAGAATGACTGTGGACTGTGATTGGTTGGCCATCAGCTGTAACCTGTTAGCCAGTTGGCTACTGATGTAACTGTGGGGCTGCGTTGATTGGTTAGTTGGCAGGCAGAGAAGTGAATGGCGAACTGCGGATCGTGTGGCTACTACTGCGTGTGTCTCGCCCAGCCGCCAGAGATAATATAGTGGTATGACTCCCTTATCTATGGCTCCATGGGTGTTCCTTTTTGGCCTAGCCAAATCCTGCGTTCTTATATGGGGAGCGGGACCAGAGGCCCTACAGGCCGCTCCGCACCGCATGACAATCATATTCAATCGAATGTAATAAGTCTGTTATTTCTGTCAAAGTGTTATGTAAAGCACTCATTGAAACAAGGGATATTTGTGTGAAAGAGACACAAATGAAACACATGGAATTCATAGGGTAGAGATAGTGGCCAAATGCTATTTTGACAAATGGTTTACCTTAGACTCCAAAGGCTCACATAGATTGATTTCCCAGACTTCTTCTTTTTTTTTTTAACAAAATTATTTTGACTCACTGATTTGGACTATATATCAAATTCTATAAATAGAGGATTTATTTTACAATGGTAATACTGTTGTGATCATCTTACCCTTACTTCTGTAGTAGTAGTGGAATCCTGCTCGCTTGCAATGAGCCCTTTGAGAATCTGTACTTTTTTAGACTGTCCCCACATGGAATCGAACATTCTCAGAACTGCTCAGCAAGAGTACCCATGTATCTACCACATGATGGGTGTATTGGCAGGAATTCAAAACCATAGTATTCTCTGAAGGTGATCAAATGACCCTCAAACTGGAACACAGTCAGTGAGTTTGCCTGAAATTTACAGTCTCAGAATATTTAAGGATTCATAAAGATAATTTAGCTTAACTCTGTCATTTTGCAGATGAAGAAATTGAGAGGTTTTATAAAATGTTGAGTGCCATTTAATTAGCTAAAAAATGAAAACATAATTTGTAGATTGGAGTCTAAGTTTGGGCCTCTTTCTAAAGTACTACATTGCTGGAGATTATATCACAGTCAAGATATATTAAATACAATTTTATTTTTTCTTGACTGCTAATAAATTATTAAAAATGAAAATCTGATATCCATGTTCATCAGACAAATCAAGCTAGAATATTACAGTGCTGATGTCAGGAAATGTGTTCTTTGAAACAGAATAGAACTATGCCCAGATAAGTTCCATTTAAAACATCTTAAATTTCTAATACAGATCTTTTTTAAAAGATATATTTATTTATTGTTTAAGAAAGTTTTTCTCTTAAAAATAAAATATTGCAATTATTTAAAAGAACTGAGACTTAGAAGTCTGACAATATGCAAAAAATGAAGGTAGAGTATACAATTGGGACAAATAAAAAATCTGCAATTTAGAAGAAAAAGTATATTTTTGTCAGGCATAATTATTGATTTATCTGCTTTTAAAAGTTTCATCAAAATAACTATGTATTCAGTAAGCCAATTTTCTATCTCTAGTGTAGGCTTTCCTCATATTTTATTTTCACATTTACATTCCTTAAAATATAATCCATGTCTCTGTGATGATTATGAAAATACGTATTTCTCTATAACTCAAATTTAATAATTTAATAATTCATGCACATATATAATATAATTTAATTCCTCATGAAATACAATATAATCTGTGACGATGATTCTTTAAACAAGAATTGAGGGGCACCCCCATTCGGGACCCCTCCTGCTCGGGAGCTCTGACCCTTTGCTTTCAATAAACTATCCTCTTTTTAAAACTCAAAAAAAAAAAAAAAAAGAAAAAAAAAGAATTGAAAGAAATTGAAATAAATAAAGTACTGTACTAGGTCCTATGGATTAATAACCCTTAATTATAAAAACAGTAATATCTTATTATTAAGATCTTCCTAAGATACCAATGTATAAGATGAAGTCAAATAATGTGATATAGAGCTAAATATTATTGAAGTCACTACATGTGATGCCTAAATACAATACTCATTAATTGTTAGGTGGATTTATTTATTTAATGAAAACTCTAAGTTCAGAACAGCAAGGACTCATTTTTGGATGGAGTGGTCTCCAAAAGCTTTATGGAGAAGTGAGTTTTATATTAGCACTTGAAAACCGTCTAGAATTTAGCAAAGAGAAAGCCACGATTAGAGGTAATCTTGGAAAGGGACAGGAAAGAATAAAATGAAATTTTAACCTTGCATGAAATGGCATTTAGTGCACTACTGCTAGAGCAGTATGGTACAGTAAAAAATATTATATATCACTTAAAATAATAGCTTTATAGAACAAATTAAAGTATATTTGACAAACAAATTATAGAAATTCTGAGTATACTAGTTTCTTGTATTTTGTATTTTCTTCAACTGATATTGCAAATTATACATTTCAAGATTAAAGGAACACAGATTTTAAAATTTCCAGAACAAATAGTTTGTGTTCTATCAATAAAAAATGAATGATAGTCAACTTTTTAAACTTCCAAAGGTACTAAGTTTAAGCAAACCATAAATCCCTAATAAGTTTAAACGTGAGGCTTGTTTTTAAAACAAAGAATAAATTGATGCAAATATATAAACACATTGCATTGATTTACAGAAAATAAGTCAATAACTTGATATTTAAAAGTATTATTTCTTAAGTAATTAAGACATATTGTCTTTTAATAGTTCTCTAAGCAAATAATCTGGGTTTTGTAAAACCCAGCTGCAATATAGGATTATCCATCAGGTACAAGAAAACAACATTTGAACTTATATAATTTTTTATAAATCAACCTTTTAAAATTTCAATTTTGTATATTTTTTAGAGTTAGCATAATATATTTATATATTACTGTAGCACATACGAGGAATGACAATTAAGTTCATGAACTCATCCTAGAAAATACCTAGATATACCTTATTGTTGAATATCTCTACAGTACCTTCAAAGTACTCCCCTTGGAATGCTATGCTCCAATGCCAGTGTCTAGTCTATGCTTCAAAGCAATTTTGGAACTCTTTCTGGAATGGCCATCAGAGCTGTCATCATATTTCTCTTGATGTCCTGAATGTCATCAAAATGTTTTCTTTTCTATATATATATATATATATATATATATATATATATATATATATATATATATATATATTTATCTTTAGTTAAAGAAAGAAGTCATTGGGGGTCAGATCAGGTGAGTAGTGAAGGTGTTCCAATACAGCTATGTGTTTACTGGCTAAAAACTCCATTACACACAGTGCTGTGTGGCCTGGTGCATAGTCGTGATGCAAGAGCCATGAATTTTTGACGAAAAGTTCAGGTTGTCTAACTTTTTCACTCAGCCTTTTCATCACTTCCAAATAATAAACTTGGTTAACTCTTTGTCCATTTGGTACAAATTCATAATGAATAATCCCTCTGATATCAAAAAAAGTTAGCAACATCCTTTTGACTCTTGGTTTGGACTGATGGAACTTTTTTGGTCATGGTGAATTGGCTGACTTTTATTGTGTGCTTTGACACTTTGTTTCAGGGTCAAATTGGTACACCCATGTTTCATCACCAGTGATAACATGGCCCAAAGCATCACCTTACCTCTCTGAAAGGTCTTGGCAAACTTCAACTTTCCTTTGCTTTTGTTCATTGGTGAGCTCTTTCGGGACCATTTTTGTACACACCTTTCTCAGGCCAAGATTTTCAGTTATGATTTTCATAACTGTTTCTCTATCAATGTTTAGTTGGTCTGTTATGCTTCTCACAGTCAGCTGACAATTTTGATGCACAACTTGATGAATTTTTTGCAATGTTTTCATCGGTTCTGCTTATTACTGGCTGCCCTGACCTCTCTTTATCAGTGACACATTCTCTCCTCTCAGAAACACGTTTTAATCCCTTTGTACAACTGCCAATTTCTTCATGGCATTAACATGTCCCCTCTTGCCAAGTTTAACAATAAATTTAATGTTTGTTGCTCCAATTCAAGCTCATACTTGTGATGACACACAAAAACACAGAACAACAATAATGAACGCCACTCAGCAAGACACTTCCTCACAGAACACAGCTGTGAGACACTGATATATCAAAGTTATGAAATCTTACTGAGTTATTTATACAGTGCTGCCAATGTAAGTGCACTGTGGCAAGTTCGTGAACTTAATTGGACGCATATATTTCTGGACTCATGTGTTAATAAAGAGAAGATGAGTGTAGATGTTAAGTTTATACTAAAATGTGGGGTCAATAATTACTAGGTCAATAATTACTAGGTAATTCTTTTATTTTTAAACAATCTGGGTGCACAGATCTGTCAGGACTTTGTGGTGGGCTGTTTTAGGTTCTTCTGCACTAGTGGCCACTATTATGGTCCTGTTTCCCAGTCTTACTCCTGAAACAATGCAGATGGACACGTGTCTGTAGATCAAGCCTCTTCCCATATCTGATAGTGTCCTATACTCCCTTAATAGCATGTCTTTGACAGGACAATCAGCTGTTGGTTCCAGAGTGGGCTCTTACTCATCGTATTTTCCGTCTAGCAATCATTGCTTTGATACATGAAGAACAGCTAGTTTAAGATGAGCTCCTTCTCAGAATTTTTGCACTCCTATAGGAGATTCTTGGTAACCAAAATGCTACCTGGGGAAAGACACCAATAGCCATGAAGCCATTGGAGGAGGCATCCCTCAAATAAACTCTGCCTGAGGGAAACCCAAGAGAGTGGTTAAGAGTGCAGAATCTGGGGGTGGCCAGTTAGCTCAGTTGGTTAGATTGTGGTGCTAATAGCACCAAGGTTGCTGGTTCAATCTCTGAATGGACCACTGTGAGCTGTGCACTCCTAAAAAATAAATGAAAAGAGCACAGAATCTGGAGCCCAGCAGCCAGGGTTCAGATCCTGACTCCCACTCATCTCTGCTCCTCTCTTCCTGTCCAATCTATGAGACTGGTTGCACTGGGTTGTTGGGAGAGTCAAAAATTAATATTGCTGGGTACACAATAAGCTCTATATAAGTGGTTATTAAACAACAAGTAAATAAAATACATGACCATATTTCATTAGTGATGATACAGTACAGCAATTCTGCTCTGAATCAGGAGAGTGCCCTCAAATGGATTTTATCCATTTTCTTTCATCTACTATAGCAGCTCTGAATTTAATGCAATTGTTTACCAGTCCCTAACATTTCCAGCTCAAGGTTCATTTTTCTATCAACAAAAACTATGTTTGAACTTTACAAATTCCTATCAATCTTCTACTTTGCTATAATAAATGTTTTTATAAAACATATATGTAAATGCATTATTTCACTGCTGTGATTTAGTTAAGACATCTCCATTACCTTCAAACACTTGGCACATCACACAAGAGCCTTGCCCCATCTCCTCCTCTACTGGTACTTCTCCCTAGGCCCCTGATGAATCACAGAGAATCAGCATTAGGGATGCATTCTTGTGCTTATGTATTCTTGAATCATATAAACTAAGCATTCTCATGCTTTTCCATATCTTTACTTCTTTTTCCATCTTGAATAAAATAACTTTTGCCTCCTTCAATTATCATTTCCTCAACTGACTTTTTTCAAGACAAACAACACATTGTTCTACTTATTAAGCCCACTTAGCATTCCATTCTATCAAAAATATCCCATTCCTCTCTCCATGTTGCTCCCATATCAGATATCACATTGCATCTTATATACAAGGTCTGACAATTAAGTTCGCGAACTTGTTACAACGATGTTGCTAACTCTTTTTGATATCAGAAGGATTATTCATTATGAATTTATACCAAATGGACAAACAGTTAACCAAATTTACTATTTGGAAGTGCTGAAAAGGCTGAGTGAGAAAGTTAGACAACCTGAACTTTTCGTCAAAAATTCATGGCTCTTGCATCACAACAATGCACCAGCTTACACAGCACTGTCTGTGGGGTAGTTTTTAGCCAGTAAACAAACAACTGTATTGCAATACCCTCCCTACTCACCTGATCTGACCCCCAATGACTTCTTTCTTAAAACGAAGATAAAAGAAATATTGAAAGGAAGACATTTTGATGACATTCAGAACATCAAGGTATAATATGAGGACATCTCTGATGGCCATTGCAGAAAAAGAGTTCCAAAATTGCTTTGAAGGGTGAACCACGTGCTGGCATTGGAGCATAGCTTCCCAAGAGGAGTACTTTGAAGGTGACTGTAGAGATATTCAGCAATGAGGTATGTAGTACTTTTTCTAGGATGAGATTGCGAACTTAATTTTCAGACCTCGTATGTAATTTTTTTGAAAGTAGGAATATGCTGAGGTCAGAGACTATCGTATAATTCATATCTGGCTCTGTTAATGTCATACAATATTTGCAAATTAATGCATGTGTGGGATTTTAAATGTACTTTGTTGTACACAAACTGCATTTTCATAATGGAATATATCTAACATCTGTAATTTCTGCAAAATGCCATACACACACACACACGCGCGCGCACACAGGAAATCCCCATATAACACAGCACTCCTATAACACGGTTTCACTCTAACACGGTTCGAATATTGTGGAAAATCCTCATACAACACGGCACCCTAGAACAGGGTTTCACTCTAAAACGGATTGAGAATTAGAGAAATCCCCAAACAACATGGAGTATAATAAAAGCTTTTAAAAGCAAAAGATATCTCATTTGAAATTAGTGAAATCCCCGAAAAACGTGGAATGTAATAAAAGCTTAGTGGTGATGACAAAGAAAACATTATTTAATACATATTAATATGTTATAATTTTGGTGAAAATTGCTTTAATAAAGATATTTCTAATTATAAAAATATAATAGTATTTTTTTTTAATTTTTGGAACCTAACCTCCTGTTTTGTACTACTGTGTTTCCCCAAAAATAAGACCTAGCCAGACAATCAGCTCTAATGCGTCTTTTGGAGCAAAAATTAATATAAGACCCAGTCTTATATTAGGTAAGATCCAGTCTTATAGTAAAATAAGACCAGATCTTATGTTATTTTTTGCTCCAAAAGACGCATTAGAGTTGATTGTCTGGCTAGGTCTTATTTTCAGGAAAACGTAGTAATTCTTTGTTTTGTATAACATGGATTCGCATAACACGGATTCGCATAACACAGCTTTTTTAGGAACCCAAAAACCGTGTTATATGGGGGTTACCTGTATATGTGATATATATATTTCATTCTAATAAAAAGCTGCCCCATTCTCTCATTATCTCAAAACCAAAACATGAGTTCAGAGCCTGTATTTTGTTTATAGACAACTATCTAATAATTAGGGGACATTTTACACATTATTTGAATGTTGAATGAATGAAGATTGAACACATTTGAAATGTGATGAGAGAAGCCTCATAATTGTTTAGTCCTTCAAACTTTCCCTGGGTGATCTTTTATATCTTTTTGATGTATTTATGGGTTCTTTCATCCTATAAGTTGAGACAGAGCATTATTTGTGAATGGCAGCTCTGCCATTACACTTCTGGGGGAAAAATGCACCAAATGAAAAACCAGCAAATGAGCTCAATTCTGTTCACCTGGCTTTGATGTTATTTTATACTCCTCTCTGCCCCCTGCCACCTCTGAGCATCCTAATGTTGGCTCCTAGCCAAGATCACATTATAAGCACAAGAAACTCATGTGAAAATGTAGAAAATTGTGTTCTGTGTTAAGGAAAATATAACTTGCTGTGGCTGAAATATTTTTGTCCTTTAGACATATCCCCTGGAGTTCTGTTCTAGAATAGATTAATTAGTGGTGCCTGCTGTGCACCAGTCTCAGAGGAGTTACAAATATCATCCTTGCTCCAAAAAAGCTTGTTTTTCCTTAAAATATATCACAACCCTTGCAAAATAATTATAAAATATAATATCATATGTGATAGAGGGTACAGTGGTATGTATTAGCACACACAAGTAGGTTAAAGCAGTTTACTGAAAGACTTATCTTTGGAGGTTGCCTTATCTAAGTGTATGCTCATCAACATTATGGAACATTTCTTTAAAGAAACAAAATCTTAGCAATCCACATGTAAATTTCTATTTCAAGACAGAGGGAAAGCCTGGCATTCTTTGGCTGGGACGTAATATATGTATTTCTATGAGCAGATCCCTTTATCTAAATTAAGAATAGTTCAATAATTATTAAATTAAAATGTAATTGCCAAAGTAGTCATTATTCCTGTTGACTTGTTGGTTCAGAATAACATCCGGAGATTGCATTCTGTCTCAAAATAATTTCTTTTTATATCTCCGACAAACGGGAACATTAAGTGCAGTTGCTAGGGAGAATCTGCCTATTTATCTGGATGATACTATAACACTGACATGCTTTAGGAGTGACAAGATTCATGGACTTCTCTAGTGATTACTAAGCTTCTGATTTAAAGCCATATAGTACAAGTTCAGAAGTCTTTCTTCATAGGTTGTTTCACAATTCCCAAAGAGGTGTGTAGAAAAAACAGTGGATTGGGAATCAAAAATCATGGGTCTCAAACCAGGCTCTGTTTTTAATTAACTGTATTAATTTAGGCAGTTCAGGTCACCTCTTTATCCTTGTTCCTCCATCTGTATAAAGTGTGTGTGTGTGTGTGTGTGTGTGTGTGTGTGTGTGTGTGTGTGTTTGTGTGTGTGTGTTGGCAACTAGAAATGATTAAATAGTGGAGGTTAGAGAAGATGTTAAGTAGGTATGTTTTCAGATTTAAAATTCTATAATAGAGATAAGAATAATTTAGTGGTTGCCTAGGCCTGAGGGGTAGGCTGGGAAGATGGTGATAATAGACTTCTTTTTGGAGTAATGAAAATGTTCTGAAATTATGGTGATGGCTGCACAAGTTTTAATATACCGAAAAACATTTAATTGAACATTCTAAAGAGTTGACTTGTATAAAATGTAAATCGTATCTCAATAAAGCTGTATCTCAATACAAAAATTTTATATATAGAAAAGTAGTCAACAAAATTTTCATTTTTTTCAAATATGTTGTATAAACTATACTCCTTATTTTCCAAATATTTATGTGGATTTTCTGATATAATCTCTATTACAGGGACCTGGGAGTCTACTTTATGTGAAATGGTTATCTTTTTGTCTGTACCTACATTAAGTATTGTTTCAGACTTATCAGAGTGCATTTCCCCTAGTTCTCAAATGTTATTCATCATGTTTTACAGTAAATACACCATACAATTATAACCTATAAGTATAATTATTTTCTCTGTCTTTTTCTTTTTTCTTTTCCCTGTCTGAAGACGAAGACAGGGATTTGTTTGCTGCAGGATGGTAATCAGGAGCCTTTCAAAGTCCGGCTGCACCTAGCCAAAGACATTTTGATGATCCAGGAACAAGATGTGATATGTGTGTCTGGTGAGCCTTTCTATTCTGGTGTAAGTAAATTTTACCTTCTGTTGAAGATTTTAGTTTTTTGTTTTTCTTTTGTTTTTCATTAAAATGCTTAATATTTATTAATGTATTTTACTTTTACAGTCTAGCCAATCACCCTGCATATAAATTTTGTCTACATTACTAAGTAAGCAGTGTCTTTGTATAAGTACCCATACCTGAGTCCACAGCCACATATTTTGTGTCCAGTTCTAGTTTGGTGTCTCATTGACTTCTAGTTGTCTGTATGTGACTGGAGTGACACCTGTATTTTCTGATCATGAGACTGGTTGTATTGTCCCTTTTCACACAGAGGATTAACATGGCAGTTTTTCCTGCCCTGATCTTCTCTCACATGTTGAACTTCTGGAGGTAGTGCAAAGCTGGAGCCCAGTTCTTGGCATCTAGGAAGCATAAGGCTTAAGGTAGTGGTCACTGAACTCGGGCTTTCTTTTTTTTTTTTTTTTTTTTTTCCTGTCTTTACACCAGGTGGCTTTACATCAGGGGGCTATGCATGAATAATTCTATGGACCTCATTGATAGACTTATGCTTGAGTGTTGTAGCATGTTCTATCTAATGCTCTAAGCAGTAGACATAGTACTATGCTGCTATTCTAACCTCATAAATGATTAAACTCATTGGTCTGCTAACTAACACTGAAGTACTACGGTGGAAGATATTTTAGGTAAAACTAGATTAAATTCAACAAAACAATTTTATAATGAAACAGAACAATTTTAATTTATCATTTTTTGTATAATAACATTAAAGACATCATCATAACAGTGTTGCCATATGTGATTCAGAAGAAAATTATAAGAAGTATCAAACAGTTGGTTGCATGGATTCACCAGACATTCATAGCTATTTAGCAGGAAGATTTCTTTCTTTTTTTTTTAAATTAAAGTTTATTGGGGTGATAATTGTTAGTAAAGTTACATAGATTTCAGGTGTACAATTATGTATTACATCATCTATAAATCCCATTGTGTGTTCACCACCCAGAGTCAGTTCTACTTCCATCACCATATATTTCATCCCTCATCTACCACCCACCTCCCCCCTTACCCTCTGGTAACCACTAAATTATTGTCTGTGTCTATGAGTTTTTGTTTCTCATTTGTTTGTCTTGTTCTTTTGTTGTTTTTGGTTTATATACCACATATCAGTGAAATCATATGGTTCTCTGCTTTTTCTGTCTGACATATTTCGCTTAGCATTATAATCTCAAGATCTATCCATGTTGTCACAAATGGTCCTATTTCATCTTTTCTTACTGCTGAATAGTATTCCATTGTGTATATATACCACAACTTCTTTATCCATTCATCTGTCGAAGGACATTTTTGTTGTTTCCATGTCTTGGCCACTGTAAATAAAGCTGCAATGAACGTTGGAGCACACGTGTCTTTATGGATAAATATTTTCAGATTTTTTGGGTAGATACCCAGGAGAGCGATTGATGGGTCATATGGTAATTCTATTTGTAATTTTTGGAGGAACCTCCACACTGCCTTCCATAACGGCTGCACCAGTCTACATTCCCACCAACGGTGTATGAGGGTTCCTTTTTCTCCACAGCCTCTCCAACACTTGTTATTATTTGTCTTGTTGATGATAGCCATTCTGACTGGGGTGAGGTGATATCTCATTGTGGTTTTTATTTGCATTTCTCTGATGATTAGTGATGTTGAGCATTTTTGCATATCTCTATTTGCCATTTGTATGTCCTCTTTGGAGAAATGTCTCTTCAGGTCCTCTGCCCATTTTTCAATTGGGTTGTTTGTTGTTTTCTTGTTGTTGAGTTGCATGAGTTCCTTATATATTTTGGATATTAGCTCCTTATCGGAGGCACTGTTTGCAAAAATCTCCCATTCAGTTGGTTGCCTTTTTATTTTGTCGATGGTTTCTTTTGCTGTGCAGAAGCTTTTAAGTTTGATGTAGTTCCATTCATTTATTTTAGCTTTTACTTCCCTTGCCTTTGGAGTCAAATTCATAAAACGCTCTTTGAACCCAAGGTCCATAAGTTTAGTACCTATGTTTTCTTCTATGCAGTTTATTGTTTCAGGTCTTATGCTTAAGTCTTTTATCAATTTTGAATTAATTTTGGTACATGGTGACAGTAGCAGTCCAGTTTCATTCTTTTGCACGTGGCTTTCCAATTCTGCCAGCACCATTTATTGAAGAGGCTGTCTTTTCTCCATTGTATGTTTTTTGCATCTTTGTCAAAAACTATCTATCCATATTTATGTGGTTTTATTTCTGGGTTCTCAATTCTATTCCATTGGTCTACATGTCCGTTTTTTCTGCCAATACCATGCTGTTTGATTATTGTGGCCCTGTAGTACAAGCTAAAGTCAGGGAGTGTGATACCTTCAGCATTGTTCTTTTTTCTTTAGATTGCTTTGACTATTCGGGGTCTTTTGTGGTTCCAAACAAATCTGATGATTTTTTGTTCCATTTCTTTAAAAAATGCCATTGGGATTTTGATGGGGATTGTATTAAAACTGTATATTGCTTTGGGTATATGGCCATTTTAACTATGCTGATTCTTCCAATCCATGGGCACGGAATGTCTTTCCATTTTTTTGTGTCTTCTTCAATTTCTTTCAAAAATGTCTTCTAGATTTCAGTGTATAGATCCTTCACATCCTTGGTTAAGTTTATTCCTAGGTATTTTATTCCTTTTGCTGCAATTGCAAAAGGAATTGTTTTTTTATTATTATTATTATTTTTCTGAGATTTCATTGTTAGTATATAGGAATGCAATGGACTTTTGTACGTTGATTTTGTAGCCAGCAACTTTACTGTATTCGTTGATTGTTTCTAATAGCTTTTTGGTGGAATCTTGAAGGTTTTCTATATATAGCATCATGTCATCTGCAAAGAGTGACAATTTAACTTCTTCATTCTCAATTTGGATACTTTTTGTTTCTTTCTCTTGCCTGATGTCTCTGGCTAGGACTTCCAACACTATGTTGAAAAGCAGAGGTGATGGGGACAGCCCTGTGGTGTTCCTGAACATAGAACAAAGGGCTTCAGTTTTTCACCATTAATTATGAGATTAGCTGAGGGTTTGTCATATATGGCCTTTATTATATTAAGGAATTTTTCTTCTATACCTATTTTATTAAGTGTTTTAATCATAAATGGATGTTGTATTTTGTCTAATGCTTTTTCTGCATCAATTGATATAATCATATGATTTTTGTCCTTTATTTTGTGTATGTGATGTATCACCTTAATGGATTTGCGCATGTTGAACCATCCTTGTTCCTCTGGTATGAACCCCACTTGGTCGTGATGAATAATGTTTTTAATGCATTGTTGCATTCGATTTGCTAGAATTTTGATTAGGATTTTTGTGTCTGTATTCATCAGATATATTGTTCTGTAGTTCTCTTTTTTTGTGTTGTCCTTACCAGGTTTTGGTATCAGGGTAATGTTGGCCTCATAAAATGAGTTAGGGAGTATTGTCTCTTCTTCAATTTTTTGGAAGAGTTTGAGCAAGATTGGTATTAAATCCTCTTTGAAGGTTTGGTAGAATTCACTAGTGAAGCCATCTGGTCCCAGACTTTTGCTTTTGGGAAGGTTTGGGATGATTGATTCAATTTCCTCTACTTCCTAAGCTGGCTATTTCATTCTTAATTTCTTCTATTGAGTTCTTAATCTCCAGAAATTCTATTTGGTTCTTTTTTAAAATTTCAATCTCTTTGGTAAAATGCTCATGTTGTTCTTTGATTGTGTTTTGGAGTTCATTAAACTGCCTTTCTGTGTTTTCTTGTAACTCGTTGAGTTTTTTCAGAACTGCAGTCTTGAATTCTCTGTCATTTAAGTCACACATTTCCATATCTTTAAGTTCCTTTTCTGGAGACTTTTCACTTTCTTTCTGAGCTTTCTTGTTGCCTTTGTTATTCATGGCAATTAGTGATTTATTATTTCTCTTCCTAGACATCTACAGGAGTGGGTTCTGCAACAGGTTGATAGGAAGAGATCTATCTGTTGTTTTCCAGTACGTGTTGGTAGAATGTTTTATTTTCTCTCAAACTACAGCTTTTTGTTCTCTCTCACACTGTTGTGTTGTGTTTTCTCTGCACTATTCCAGCTTCTCACACAATAGGGGGAATTCCCTGGAAGGCAGGCTTCTCCTCTGTTAATAGTTTGCCTGGGTAATAGGGCACTGTGTCCCTGTGGGGATGCAGAGAGCTTTTGAAGTTCCAAAGCTTTTCCTGCACCAGATTCAGAGCCCGTGTGTTTCAGCAGTTCTTTTTACTCCTGCAGGGATCCTCCAGAAAAGGTGCAGACAGGGACGGGGTGAGTTGTGAAAGGTGGCCCAGAGCAATGGCGGCGACCACCACAACAGCTGGTCCTGCTTCCACAGTTCCCTCCCCTTTGCCAGAACTAGTTGGGCTGCAAATCTGTGTCTGCAGATCATAGTTCTCAGAACTGCAAATATTCTGTTCTTTTGATCTGACACTGCTACTGTTCCACTTCTATCACTGGGCAGGTGGGGGTGGGGCGAGCTCTGGAGGATAGAGAGGGGGTGGCTAGGCTCAGTGCCTAAGGTTTCTCTTCTTTGCTCAGCAGTGAGGGCTTAAACTACCATTTTCAGCCTTCTTCCTTCAGTCTTTGCTCCGAGGTCTCTGCCATGAGCGTTGGGTTCAGCTGTGTTATATGCTGTCCTCTCAGTCTTGTGGGCCATAAATGGAGCTCTAGCAGTCTGAGTTCTTCCCTCTCCCACAGTTGCGGTATTTCCGGGATGCAGCGTCGGAGCACTGAGCTAGTTCTGCATCCTGAACCCTCTTGGCTTCATCTTTGTACTTCTCCCTTCCCTCTTCCCCTGCTTTATGCCCACCTTTAGGTGAATTCAGTAGTGAGCCTCTTCGTCTTGCCTGTCTGCTCTCCAGGGAGTCCTTTGAGTAGTGAGCCTCTTTGTCTTGCCTGTCTGGTCTCCAGGGATTCCTTTCAGGAGTTTTAGTTTTTCAATCTGTTGTAAATTCCAGGGGAGATGTCCAGAGGCTCACCTCACGCCGCCATTTTGAAAAAATCCCCAACAGGAAGATTTCATTTGTAGCTTATTAACAGGCCTACCTTGGAGTATTTGTTTGTTTGTTTGTTTTTTAAATTAGTTTCAGGTGTACAAAACAATGTACTAGTTAGATATTTACACCCCTCACAAAGTGATAACTCCCCTCCCCCAATCTACTACCCGTCTGACATCATATATAGTTGTTAAAATTCCATAGACCCTATTCCCTATGCTGTACTCCACATCCTGCACTGCTGTGGTCAGGCATCTACACCATCCATGAAGTGGTCTCCCTATTAAGACGAGTGTCCTTTGGATACCCTACAAAATCTTTACAACATTATTAATTACATTCCCCAAACTGTCTTTCTTTTCCCCTTGACAATCTTGTGGTTACCGACTGTGCTTTTTAATCCCTTCATCCTCTCCCTCATTCCCACCCCCCTCCCATCTGGCAACCCTCAGTTTTTTTCTCTATATCTCTGAGACTGTTTCTGATTAGCTTTTTTATTTATTCTATTCTTTAGATTCCACATATAAGTGAAATCATACTGTATTTGTCTTTCTTTGTCTGATTTATTTCACTTAGCATAATGTTCTCCAGGTCCATCCATATGGTTGCAAATTGTAAGATTTCATTCTTCTTTATGACCCAGCAATTCCAGTCTTAGGTATCTATCCAGAGAAATCCAAAACACTAATTCCAAAAAATATATGCACCCCTATGTTTATCTTGAAGTGTTTTGTTGATGGTGAATAATGCTGAAGTTTCCACCTCACTTCTCACTAATATCCTATGGGAGTCACATAGGTCTTACATCAATATGTCCTTGCTAACTAAAGATAATGGACATTTTGCAGTATTCTTATGTCACAGACCATTTAAATCATCCTGAATCACCAGTCTTGCTGTTAAGGCTGATTACATTGTTCCCATGGGGTTGCTCTTTATTTCTTTCAATTAAGGAAAGAATAGTGCCTTTCCTTCTTTCCTTCCTTCCTTCCTTCCTTCCTTCCTTCCTTCCTTCCTTCCTTCCTTCCTTTTCTTTCTTTCATTTATTTTACTGAAGAAATATGTTTCATGTAACTCTCTGGAATCAAATATTACACAGATCAACACGATTTTGTAATTTGTAGAATTCATTATTTCAACATTGAAATATATTTTTTTTTAAGTTTGTGGTCAAAATACCTAATACATAGACTTAATCTCTCGTTTGAAAAGAGTGCTAGAAAGAATTCAAACAGAATTGAGGAGAAATATCCTATGACAATGTCAGCAAATGAAAAAAAAAATTGGCAAAATTTGACACACATTTATAAGAAATACTTTCTGCAAAGTATAAATGAGATGGAACTTCTGTGAGTTACTAATGTTTTATTTAATATTAAATATAGTCTCTGAGTTTGAAAGCAAGTCAAGGATCATCAATTGCCTCATTTCTACTCAATATTGTTTTGGTCGTACGCAAGTCAGGAAATGGAAATAAACAGCATAATAATTGGAAGGAGTTAAAATGGTATTATTTTGTGGTGGGCCAGCCGCCACAAATCGAACAGTACCTGAATGGAGGAGTGGGAATGAAAAAAGACACTCACACAAAATGATGATGCGGCCGGTCTTCAGTGATCCTGAAGCGCAGAGTTTACTTTCCTTTACCAATTTAAACCACCTATGTACGTGCAGCTTAACAATCACGAGTGTGCATTACCTCATTGAAAGTAAAATTTTCAACTTTTACATATGAACTACAGACTCACTGAAACTTTCCCAAAGTCATTATCTCAATGACAAAGCCCACCAATTACCCTGGTAATCATCAGTGATCTGTGTCCGGGAACTGGCCGTTCCCACCTCATTCCTTAGCAGCTTGCAAGCACCCTCCAATTGCAGGCAGAGACAATGCCTCAGGAACTAAAACTGAGCCAGTCTGCAAGGCTTCAGAATAAACAAGAAATCATGGCTCCCCACATTATTTTAGATGTCATAATGATGTACATAAAAAAGCCTAAGGAATAAAATAAAAATAAAAATAGAATGACATGTAAATTTAGCAATGTTGCTGGAAATAATGGCCAAGTCCAAAGTTATTTGTATGTCTATAATTTGTAACAAACAAAATAAAAATGCAATTCACAATATATCAAAGGTATCTCTTCAGAATAAATTTAATAAAATGTATATAAAGCTTCTACCTTGAAAACTACAAAACTGTGATGAAGAAAATCAAGATAAGTAAACAAATAAATGTAGAAATATAGCACAATCATGAATTAAACACTAAATATTGCTAAGTTTTCACATTTTCCCAAATAATCCAATTTCAGTTAAAACCCAAAAATGTTTCTATAGACATTGCCAAGTTGATTCTAAAATTTACATGGAAATACAAAGGACTTAGTATTAGCCAAAACAATGTTGAATAAGATCAAAGTTGGAGTGTTTATACTTCCTGATTTCAGAACTTAATATTAGACTACAATAGTGATATTGTGGTAATTATAAGCACATGAATCAATGGAACATTTTAAAGACTCCAGAAACAAAACCAAACTTACATGGTCAATTGCTGTTTTTTAATTGTGGTAAATTATACATAACATAAAATTTACCATTTTAACCCTATTTAAGTGCATAGTGTACCTTTAAGTGACACAGAGTACATTCCCATTGTTGTGTACCTACCATTGCTATCCATCTCCAGAACTTCCATTATTGCATACTGAAACTCTGTACCCATTTAACAATAACTCCTGTGCCCACCTCCTCTCAGGCCCTGGTAACCACTGTTCTACTTCCTATCTCTATGTATTGACTCATATAAATAGAATCACAATATTTGTCTTTTTGTATCAGGCTTATTTCACTTTGTATATTGTATCCAAGTTCCATCCTCATGGACTAGAATTTCATTCCTTTATAAGACTGAATAATATGTCATTATATGTATATACTGCACTTTGTTTAACTTGTTTATTCATCCACCCAACAATGAACATTTAGGTTGTTTCCACCTTTTGGCCCTTGTGAATAATGCTGCTATGAACATATGCATAAAAATATCTGAGTCACTGTTTTTAATTCTTTTGTTTATGATCCCAGAAGTAGAATTACTGGATAAAATGGTAATTCTCTATTACCTTTTTGCTTAATCCATTATCAGATGTGTGATTTGCAAATATTTTCTTCTAACCTATGGGTTGGCTTTTTTCTGTTGTTTCCTTTGATTCATAAATGTTCTTAATTTTTATGAAATCTAGTTTGTCTATTTCTCTTTTGTTGGCTATACTTTGGTGCTATATCCAAGAAATCATTGTCAATTTCAATGCTATTAATATATTATCTTATATTTTCTTTTAAGAGCTTCTAGTGTTAGCTCTTACATGTATGTATTTAATCCTTTTCAAATTAATTTTTACATGTGGTGTTAGGTAAGTGTCCAAATTTATTCTTTTGCAGATGTATATCTAGTTTTTCTAATACCATTTGTGTTTTGGCACCCTTGTTGAAAATCACTTGACCATGTGTGAGGTTTTATTTCAGGGCTCTATATTCTACTCCATTGATCCATATGTTTATCTTTATGTCAGTACCACTCTGTTTTGATTACTGTAGCTTTTGCCAAATTTTGAGATCAGAAAGTGCATGGAAATCAGATTTGTTCTTTTTCAAGAACAATTTGGTTAATTAGAGTTCCTTGAGATTACACCTAAATTTTAGGATGGATTTTCTTATATCTGTAAAAAAATCACATTGGGATTTTGATGGAGATATCACTGAATTTGTAAATTTGGATACTATTGGCATCTTAGCAATATTAAGCCTTCCAATCCATGAACAAGGGATGCCTTTTCATTTATATATGTCTTTAATTACTTTCAGTAATATTTTGTACTTTTTAGTGTACGTCTTTCACCTTCTTGGTTAGTTAATTGCTAAGAATCTTGTTCTTTTTGATGTTATTAATGGAGTTGTTTTCTTAATTTTCTTTTTAGATTGTTAATTGTTAGTGTATAGTAATGAAACTGTGCTCACTTTGTATCTACTAATCTGCTGAAAACTACTTTTAGTTCTAATGAGTGTGTGTGTGTGTGTGTGTGTGTGTGTATGTGTGTAATCTTTAGGCTTTTTACATACAAGATCATGTCATCTGTGAACAAAGATAATTTGACTTCTTCGTTTATAATTTGATACAGTCTATTTCTCATTTTTAAAACTTTTTTTTTTTTTATTTTCCATTATAGTTGACACACAGTAGTATATTAGTTTTAGGTATATGACACAGTGATTAGATTTTTATATAACTTACAAAGTGATCACCCTGATAAGTCTAGTACCCATCTAGCACCATACATAATTATTACAATATTATTGACTATATTCCTTATGCTATATTTTACATCTTAATGAATATTTTGTAACTACTCATTTGTACTTCTTAATCTTCTCCACCCATTTTCCCAAAACCTCTCTCCCCAGTCCAGCAACCATCGGAATGTTCTCTGTACCTGTCAGCCTACTTCTGTTTTAATGATTTGTTTATCTTGTTCTTTAGATTCCACATATAAGTGAAATTATATGACATGTGCCTTTCTCTGTCTGACTTACTCCACTCAGCACAATACCCACTAAGTCCATCCATGTTGTTGCAGATGGCAAGATTTCATTATTTTTATGTCTGAATAATATTCCATTGTACATATGTACCACCTATTTGTTATCCATTCATCCATTCAGGGACACCCAGGTTGGCTTAATCTCTGCTATTTTAAATAATTCTGCAGTGAACATATGGATGCACATATACTATTTTGGGTTTCTTTGGATAAATAGCCAGAATTGGGATTACTGGGTCCTTCTTTGTCTCTTGTTATAATCGTTGTTTTAAAGTGTATTTTGTCTGCTATAAGTATTGCTACTCTAGCTTTTTGTTTTTGCTTTGTTTTTGTTTCCATTTTCATGAAATATATTTTTCCATCTGTTTACTTTAAGTTTGTGTGTGTCTTTAGATCTGAGGTTAGTCTCTTATAGGCAACATAGGTAAGGGTCTTATTTTCTTATCTGTTTAGCCACCTTATTTTTCATTGGAGCATTTAATCTATTTATATTCAAAGTAATTGTTGATAGATATGTAGGTATTGCCATTTTGTTATTCATATTTTTTATCTTTTGTTTTTTGCTTCTTCTTAAAGATGTCCCTCTAACATTTCTTGTAATACTGGTTTGGTGAGGATGAACTCCTTTAGCTTTTTCATGTCTGGGAATCTCTTTATCTGTCCTTCCATCCTAAATGATAGCTTTGCTGGGTAGAGTAATTTTGGTTTTAAGTCTTTACTTTCATTACTTTGAACATTTTGTGTCAATTCCTACTGGCCTGCAAAGTTTCTGTTGAGACAGCAGCTGACAGTCTTATGGCTGCTATTTTCCCCTGGTCACCTGAGCCAGGTGCTTCAGTGTTGTCCCTTGTGTGGTTTGTGTTTGCCCTTTTGTTGTAATTTGCTTCCTTATTGCTATTTGTACATCAATGGGAGGGATTGACCCTCAGGTTGATTGATTGTGAGGACTGGCTGTGACTACAGTGGAGGAGCTGCTGTGCAGGGGCTGACCCTGCAAAGCAAAATTCTCTTTAGCAGGGCTCTGGTGTCTGCCAAGTCTGCCCTTTGGGTGTCTAGCCCTTGAAGGTGGCTGGGTGGTACTTGGTTCAAAGCTGGCGAATGGGTGTGTTGGCCCCAGGGACTTCTGGGAAGGGCTGTGCTATAAACCACGTTCAGCTGCAGCCTGTGCCCTGCCAGGGTCCACCTGGCATAAGCCACAAAGCAATCTGCAGATGGCCAACACCCTTACTGGGCTTGTAGATGTCTTGAGATGCCAAGCCATGAACCAAGGTCAGCTGCCACTAATGCCAAGCTTGGGGCTGCTTTCCAAGGTGTGGGGCATACTGACGTCAGATGCTGGTTGTTTGAGATTTGTGAACCTTTGAGAGATTTTAATACAGTCAGCAGCATGAGTCAAGTCAGGCCATTTGTATGGAAAAGGCACTAGACGTGGCTTGGGTGGGCCTACAAGTTGGGTGGAGTGGAGTTTCAGGGAATCATCAGGGCAGGGTGAATGGTGTTGGCTAGATTGATAGAGACTCAGATATGGCAACTGCCTGCATATACACACTGGTCGGGGGAGGGCTCGACAAAGAAACAATGGATTCTACCAGCATTTCTCTCTGGGTGAAATCTGCCCCTCCAGCTCTCACCCTGAAGCCAGAAAATTCAGTTCCTTCCTATATTTCCCTGTCAAGCTGCTCCTGCAGCACTAGAGCTCAGAGCAATTGAGTCCATCAGTGAGTAAGTCTATGCATGGGCCCTTTAAAAGGAACTCCTGGGCCCTGCCAGGGTTGCCAGTACAAGCCCTCTGTCTCACTGAGCCACAATATTTGCAGGTTTTCACAGCCAGAAGTTGTGGGGACTTCTCTTCCCCACACTGGAGGCTTGTACTGGGAAGCCTGGTGTGGGGCTGGGACCCCTCTCTCCTCAAAGGGGAACTCCACAGCTGAGATATCTCTCTTAATTTTTAACCACCACACATTGGTGTGGGAACAGCATGTTCTGTGTCTCTGCCCAGGCTAACTAGTCTATAGGCGGCTTCTATATGACCTTAGTTGTAGGACTTCTGTTCAGATAGACTTCAAACGATTGTCAATGTTGGTTGTTCTGTAGTTGTAATTTTGAGGTGGTCATGAGAGGATGAAGGATAGTACTTATCTACTCTGCTCTCTTAAGCTAAAATCAATACCTTCTATTATATATTTTTTCCTTGCTGAATTTGTCTAGCTAGGACGTCCAGTACTTTATTTAAAAGAGATGGTGAAACTAGGCATCCTTGCCTTGTTCCTAATTTTACAAAATAAGCTTATGTCCTTCACTTTTGAGTATAGTTTTACCTGAGGGCTTTCTATATATGGCTATTATTATACGGAGGCAGTTTTCTTTTATCTAGCTTGCTCAGTGTTTAAAGGTTTTGAATTTTGTCATTAAAGGGTATTAAATTTGTTAAGTGTTTTTTTCTGCATCAGGATGATCGTAAGTGCATGTGAATGTGTGCGCGCGCTTGTGTATGTTTTCTCCATTCTGTTTAACATGGTGTATTGCATTGATTGAATTTCATATGTTGGATCATCCTTGCATTTCAGAAGTAAATCCCATTTGGTCATTATGTATAACCATTTTAATATGCTACTGACTTTGGTTTGCTATTATTTTTTTGAGGATTTTTGCATCAATATTCATAAGGAATACTAATCTGTAGTTATATTCTCTTGTGTTGTTATATTCTGGTTTTGGTATCAACGTAATGTGGGCCTTAAATGATGAGTGATGAGTTTTTTGATCTTCAATTTTTAAAAAGAGTTTGAGAAGAACTATTATACTTCCTTCTTTAAATGTTTAGTAAAATTCACTGATAAAACTATCAGGTCCACAACTTTCTTCATTGGGAGGTTACGATTACTGATTCAGTATTATTACTAGTGTTAAGACTATTCAAAATTTCTATTTCTTCATGATTCAGTCTTAGTAGGTTTTGTGTTTCCAGGAATTTGCCCATTTTATAAAGGCTATCCGTTTGTTCTTAGTATTCTCTTTGAATTATTTTTATTTCTATTAAAATGCTAGTATGTTCTCACTTCTATTATTATTATTATTATTTTTATTTTTCAATTACAGTTGATGTTAAATGTCTTATTAGTTTCTGGTGTACAGCATAGTGTTTAGACATTTATATAACTTATTGATCTCCCAATAAGTCTTGCACCCACCTGATACCATATGTAGTTATTACAATATTATTGACTATATTCCCTAAGCTGTACTTTACATCTCTGTGACAATTTTGTAACTGCCAATTTGTACTTCTTAATCCTTTCACCTTTTTCACCAAGCACCCCAAATTTCCATCTGGCAACTATCAGTTTGTATCTATGACTTTGTTTCTGTTTTGTTTGTTTATTTTGTTTTTTAGATTTCGCATACAAGTGAAATTATACGGTATTAGTCTTTGTTTGATATTATTTAACCTAATACCTTGTAGGTTCATCCATGTTGTCACAGGTGGTAAGATTTCACTATATTTTATGGACAAGTAATATTCCATTGTATATATGAGGTGTGATATCAAAATATAGTGAATGTTTAAATTAAAGATATATATATATATATATATATATATATAGATGTGTCTGTATAACAGTAAAAGACACAATGCCATCAATCCCGCTCAAAATACTCACCCTCTCTTCGAACACAATTATCTGATCATTCTTGCCACTTTCTGAAGCAGTTCTGGAAGTCCTCTTTTGTGAATGTCTTCAGTTGCACTGTCCTGAAGCCATTCAAAATGTTTACCCTTCATGGTCATTTTGACTTTGAAGAAGAGCCAGAAGTCGCACCATGCCAGATCCAGTGAATAAGGTGGATGAGGACACACCATAATATTTCTGTTTGAGAGAAATTGCCATACTAGAAGCGATATGTAATACAGAGCCTTTCCATTGTGATCACAAAATACAATCAATGTTGCTGCTGAGTGCCATACAATGGAAAGGCAGGGATCTTCAATACAGGAAGGGGTGTGTCAAACCTTAGGAACAGTGTGTGACAATTTTCAACTTGTTTGGTGCAGTGAGTCAGGTGAGAGCTACTGTTGAGAGAATGTATATTTTAATGTGTGCTGTAAATCATCCTCCATCATGACAATGCTCCGTGTCACATATCACTTCTGGTATGGCAATTTCTGTCAAATAAAAACATTACAGTGTGCCCTCATTCACCTTATTCACCAGATCTGGCGCCATGTGACTTCTGGTTCTTCCCCAATGTCAAAATGATTCAGGATGTCCAGGCAGCCATGACAGCGCAACTAAACACACTCCCAAAAGAGGACTTTGAGAACTGCTTCAGAAAGTAGCAAAAATGATGGGATAAGTGTGTTTGTAGCAAGGATGAGGATTTTAAGGGGGATTAATGGCAATTTGTCTTTTACTGTAATACATTTTTAAAATTTAAACATTCACTATATTGTTTGATCAGACCTTGTATGTGCTACATCTTTATCTATTCAACTTTTGATTGGAGCATTTAATCCATTTACATTTAAAGTAATTACTGATAGTTATTCCTATTTTATTGTTTTATGATTGTTTTTATATTTCTTCTGTTTCTTTTTTATTCTCGTGCTTTATTCTCTTGTATGTTGATCACTTACTTTAGTGTTGTGTTTAGATTCCTTTCTATTTATTTCTTGTATATCTCTTGTAGATTTTGGTTAGTGGTTATGATGTTCCTTATGCATGAGTATATGAAGTTATTTTAGAAGGTGTTCAAAGTTAAGCAATGATCAAGTGAAAATAGATTGCTATCAACATAGCTCACCTTTATTTTTGATTTTAATAATTGGAGTCTTCTTTTTTCTAAGCCAATCTAGGAAACATTTGTGATTTTATTAGTATTTTGAAAGAATAAATTTTTTATTTTATTGATTTTCTCTACTGTTTTTCTATTCTCTATTTTATGTATCTCATGTTTGCATCATTATTTCTTTCCTTCTGCTAGCTTTATGTTTGGTTTATTTTTCTATTTCCTCTAGTAGTAAAGTAAGGTTATTAGTTTGAGATCCTCTTTTTTAATGTAAACTTTAACAAAAGTTTACCCTCTTTGTGCTACTTTCACTGCATTACATAAATTTTGTTATTTTGTACTTTCTTTTATATTCATCTTTTCTAAGTATTTTTATTTTCCTTTGTGATTTCTTCTTTTAGCCACGAGTTGCTTAAAATTATTTTGTTTAATTTCCACAAATTTGTGAGTTTTCACTATTCCTTCTGTTATTGACTTCTCCTTTCATCCTGTTGTGGTCATGGAAGACATATATCTTTTTAAATCTATTGAGACTTAATTTGTGGCATATACTGGAAAATATTCCATGTATACTTCATAGGAATGCTGGCTTTTGAATGAGTTATAGATTCCCGTTTGTTTGTATGTCTTGTGAATTTTTGTTGAAAACTAGATATTTGACTCTAACGTGATAACTCTGGAAATCAAATTTTTCCCCTTTCCTAGGGCTTGCTATTTTGGTTTGTTGGCTTCTTTGTCTTTAATTTTCATAGACTGTCCTGGTCCAAGGATTAGCCTAAGGTGTCAACCTGAGGTCTTCTCAAGTCTTTTCTGAGCCTATGTCATTTGCCAGGCATTCACTGTAACTTTACAATTTCCCCAAATATACAGTTTCTTTTGAATACCCCATTTCTTAAATGTCTAACACCAAAAGAGGAAAAAGAAAATAATGAAGGAGAGTGACGTTTCTAGCTCTTAAAGTCTCTTGGAAGTCACTTTGGTCGATGGGGGTTGCAACAATGGCAGCTTATTTCTATCTGTGCACCCCTACAATCAGAATAAAAACCAGCAAACCCAATATTTAGAGTAAAGGGTCCTTATTGCCTACTCTGTTTCCCATAACCTGCAAGCAAGATGCTCTAACAACAACTACACACCTGCCTGTCATTGACTAGTGATGGGGGATGGATAGTTACTATGGTTCTTAGAGCTGAAATTGACCAAAATTTACCATCCAAGCTTTCTCCTGAAAGCTGCAATACTTACAATAGATTTCAAAATTCTGAAATAATTACATCAACAGATTCAACCAGTGAAATTTTTGTCTAGGTAGAAAGAAGGATTCCTGGTGCTTCCAAGTCCCTTGTCCTCCCTAATGTGATTGGTCATTTTTTTTTTTTTAACAAATGTCTGAAATCAGTTGAAAGGAGAATAAAAATATTTTTGATAAATAGTATAGCAATAAAACAACTCAATAAATGTATGGAAAAGAAAAATTACAACTGACCCCTACCTCATATATATTACAAACATTTTTAGATTAATATTACACTAAAATGTAAAACTAAAACCAATAAGCATCTAGAAAAAAACATAGAAAATAATTTTGTTTTTAGGGATGTACAAAATTGTCTTAGGACAAAACAATACTAATAAAATTAAAAATAAGATGTTAAAATGAACTTAATCAAAACTAAGCACTTTTGATCTTTAAAAAAAAAAAAACTTTTAAGAAAATGGAAATCCAAGTTGTTTCTACCCAGTTTTCCATGGTAAAAATTGGAGAAATATCCCCTGGGTTTCTGTTAAGGGAAGGGAGAAGGAACCATTTTGAAATACACAACACTATTCTTAACAAAGCCTGACCTCAGGAGAAACTAGTTAACCAGACCCTAAACTTCTGGGGTATTACCAAACTCTAAGTGACATGAGGAAGGAAAATACCCAACTCCAGCCCACTCTAGCCATCCTGCTCTATCTAAGGGAGAAGGACAAAGCTGAGACACACTTGTGAGATTCACAGTCCAAAAGCAAAGGCTCATTAAAAGACTGGGACCTAATCATAGGTCTACAGAACATTTCCCCTCCCCCCATCTCACCATGTGGGGACAGAGTCTCAGAGAGCAGTTTCCAGGCCTCAGGTGGACAGGTGCTGGCTCAGGTAGTAGATGGTCATCACCTGTGACTAGTTGGCCATCAGCTGTTACTGGTTAGCCATTAGTCACTAATATAACTGCTGTGGCTAAGCTAGCAAGAGTGGATTGCAGATTGCAGAGAGGTGTGGATTGCAGTTAGCACAGCAAATTGCAGTTGGCAAGTGAGGTTGGTTTGGCAGAAAAGGGGACAGTGGGTTGCAGATCGTGTGGCTCCTGCTTCCTATGTCTCTAACCCAGCCATTAGTGAGAATATAGTGGTATGACTCCCCTATCTATGGCTCTGTAGGTGTTCCTTTTTGGCCTCACCATATCCTGCATTCTTATGTGGAGAGCGGGAGCTGGAACCCCACATGACACCCTGCATGACAAACGGCACAGCGACCAGGGTACGGTGCTGGCCGAAACTCTCCGAAAGGTAATGGAACAGTTTATATGTATGAAGCCCTCACAGGAAGCCCGTGAGGAGCAGTGCTGGGAACAACAGGCATGGTCTGTTTGGGAGAACTATTACCCCTCAGTGAATTGGTGGGTCTCTCAAGCCACTGGATGGCACGCCACCCTGTTTGCTGGGGCGAGAGTCACCTTTCTTTTGGTGATCTGCTGCTGCCGTGGGCTCCTAAAGTTGTGGGCATCTGATGCCGAACCCTCCACCCAATCAGATGCCTGGCATGGCGAGCAGGATTCCGGCTAGGTAGGAATGGTGTCTGAATCTGGGTAGGAGGACATGTGGCCCCCATACAGTGTGTGGTACACAGTAGCCACTGTCTTTAGAAGTTGGACCCCCGAGGAGGGATGGGCAGACATGGATGGCTCTCCAGCCAGCATGGAGAGGGCCCTGTAGGTTCTGGCTGGTTTTGGATACTGCCCCTGCAAGTGCTTTTGGATCCTTGGTTGCCATTCTTAAACCCTATGTGGGGCAGCAGATCCATGAAGTTACCATCGCCATGGCCACCCTAGGGGACGTTGAAAGCCAGCAGCAAAGGAAGTTAAGACAGTAGGTCCGAGAAGTTAAGACCTGGAAGCCCAAATCAAAAGTAAGGGGGTGAGGTCCTGGGCCTCAGAGAGTAACACGCATGCAGATGTGGTGTGATCTCATGGCAGCAGGGGTTGATCGGGAAAAAATAGACTGACAACGCAATGCACTCTTGTTGGAACTTTGGAAACAGTTGCGTCCAGAATAGCAATTCCGGCGAAGCCTAAAGGACAAGTCTGGGAAAGTGCGACCTGTGTCCCTCCAGGACTTCCTGCTGCCACTTGAAGCTCACTCCTTTGAGCTTGATTAGGGGTGGGGCCAACATACCCGGTCAGAGAGAACAAGCAGGGACTGGAGGCCTCGCTTGGAACTGTCCATATTTTGGTCCCCTTCTAATGTGCAGAGGGTTTTGGTTCTAGTTGACACTGGCGCAGACTGCAGTCTTGTTTATGGGAACCCAGAACTGTTCCCCGGACCAGCAATCTGCATTGATGGCTATGGGGGACAGATTGTGTCGGTAAAAGCAGTTTCCTTACCATTGGGTATAGGAAGGCTTTCCCCCCAACTGTACCTACAAGGTGTATGTCTCTCCCATTCTGGAATATATTCTAGGAGTAGATGTGTTACATGGCCTCAGTTTCCAGATGTCAGTGCGAGAGTTCCGTCTCAGGATCTGGGTGGTGAAAGTGGTGACACGTGGGCATGCTCACCACCCTCCTCAAGTGTGGCTGCAGCCCTGGCATGAGGTTACAGTGTGACAGTACCGCCTGCCAGGAGGACAGGAGGAGATTGGTCATACAATTTTGGAATTGGAGAAGACCCATATTGTGAGGCTGATGAATAGTCCTTTTAACTCCCCAGTATGACCTGTCAAGAAGCCAGATGGGACCTGGCGAATGATTGTGGACAATAGGGAATTAAATAAGGTGACACCACCTTTGCGCACTGCAGTGCCTTCAATACACAATTTGATGGATCGTCTGACTGTCCGCCCGGGAATGTATCAGTATGTAGTGGACTTGACAAATGCTTTTTTCTCCATTGACATTACACCCGAGTGTCAAGAGCAGTTTGTTTTTACTTGGGATGGGCAGCAATGGACTTTTCAAGTTTTCTGCAAGGATACTTACACAACCCCACTATCTGCCTTGGGCTCGTAGCCCACGATTTGGCACAGTGGGATCACCTGTCCTCTGTGGCCTTGTTTCACTATGTTGATGATATTTTACTAAAATCTGATTCTCTTTCAGATTTAGAGCAAGCAGCTCCCTCTCTTCTCCGCCACCTAAAGTCACGTGGCTGGGCAGTGAATGAGGAAAAGTTTCCAGGCCCTGGTTTATCCATCAAGTTTTTGGGTGTTGTGTGGTCGGGTAAGACAAAGGTCATACCTGAGGTGATTATTGACAAAATAGAAGCCTTTCCCGGCCGACCAAGTGCAGCTTGGGTCTGCTGGGGTATTGGTGCGTGTTTGTACCCCATTTAGCACAAATGGCAAGGCCTTTGTATAACATGATAAGAAAGGGGGTCTCATGGGATTGGACAGAGTCTATAGAGCAAGTCTTTGTTGCCACAAAATGGACAGTGCAGCAGGCACAGGCTCTGCAAGTAGTAGACCGTGGTCGCCCATTTGAACTTGATGTTCACGTAACCCAAGAAGGGTATGGTTGGGGCCTCTGGCAACAGCAGGAGCATCTCTGGTTGCCAGTGGGATTTTAGTCCCAATTATTGAAAGGAGTGGAGGTCCGCTACTCTCTAATAGAGAAACAGCTGGCTGCTGTGTATGTAGCCCTAGTGGCTACAGGAGCCATCACAGGAATGACATGGGTGTTGATTCTAACAACCTATCCCGTCCAGAGGTATGTCCGTATGTGGACCCAGGGACCCAAAACGGGGGTGGCATAGACCACCACCCTTGCCAAATGGGATGCCTACTTGGAACAACATAGCAGCCTTAGTTCAAGCCCTTTGAGCACAGAGCTACAACAGGTCCTAGGGCCTGTAGAGCTTGTAGCCCAGGCTGAGCTAAGTGCTCTGCCTAGCGGGGAGGACTTGGAGCCCTCGCTCTACAAAGAAGCACAGCTCCCAGTACTTGAGGATGCCTGGTTTACTGATGGTTCTAGCCGAGGAGCTGCAGCCATTTGGACGGCTATTTGTGTGTAGCCCAAAACAGACACCATTTGGTTTGATACTGGGATGGATCAGAGTTGCCAGTGGGCTGAGCTATGGATTGTGTGGATGATAATCAGCCACGAATCTGGGCCCCTATTTTTTGAACTGATAGCTGGGTGATGTTCAGGGGCCTAACATTGTGGCTCCCTACGTGGAAACTCCAAAACTGGTTGGTAGGACATTGTCCACTGTAGGGTCAAGCCATGTGGCAGGACCTCTAGGACCTAGGGCAGAGAAAGGAGGTGACCCTAATGCATATCACAGGTCACTCCCCCTTAGTGTCCCCAGGTAATGATGAAGCAGATGCCCTAGCATGGGTCCGATGGTTAGAACTGGCCCCTGCCACTGATGTGCCCAATTGGCTGCATAGGAAATTGCAGCACACCGGAAGCTGAACCATGTGGCAGGTGAGCAGGCTCTGGGGTCTGCCTTTGAATGGCAGGAGATAGCAGATGCCTGCTATGACTGTGTCATCTATGGCCAAAACAGCCCCCAAAAAGGAGGCTCCCCTGGGAGACACAGCAGATTATGTGAGGGAGGGTGGCCCTCACTCGCTGGCAAGTGGATTACATTGGACCCCTACATAAGGCCCACAATGCGATGTATGCATTCACAGCAGTGGATACTGCTACGGGGTTGATGTTTGCTTGGCGGTGTCCGGCTGCAGATCAGTGGCATACAGTGATCACTCTTACACGGCTGTGCACCCTCTATGGTCACTGAAAGTCACTGAAAGTGACAGTGTTACCCATTTTACTGGGGAAGAAGTGCAGCACTGGGCTGCCAGGATGGACATGCAATGGTTGTTTCATACCCCATACAATCCACAAGCAGTTGGCATGATTGAACGCTACAATGGCCTTTTGAAGCAAGGCCTCCAGGTGTCAAAACACCCTCCCACAATGTGCTATTGGGCCTCACGTCTATGGGACGTCCTGAGAGTCCTGAATAAGAGACCACGGAAGGGAGGGCCCACACCAGTAGAAGCTCTGCTACATCGAGCGGCCGCTCCCATTCAGTTACAAGTTACCACCAGTGAGACTCTGTTAAAGTCAGGCTACGGCAGAAATGGAAACATTTTGCTGCCAGCCCCCACATGCTTGAAAGCAGGGGAACGGCAGCAATGGATTTGGCCCTGGCGGGTCAAAAGCCCTTACTGTGGGTGGTTGGGTCTGATAATCCCATGGGGGGCTGGTTTGACTCATGATTTGCAAGTGACGCCAGGGATGGTGGCCAAGTGGCCGCCACAAGTGACTGTCGTATATGGAAGTCCCAATGCTGGGATGATTTTGGGGGGAACCTATGTGCTCTCTCTATGGCCTATTATGGGGTCCCCTGTTCTGTTACATGTTGAAACTATGCAAGGGATCCAAAGCACTGCCATAAAGTCTGGTACCACAAACCAGGGAAGGTGCCAGTGGCAGCGACCCTCCTTTCCCAGGACAAAGAACTGGCATGTATCTTCCCAAATGGAAGGGATTTGTCATTGTTGGTTCCAAAGACTACTATTTCTTTCCGCCCATGTCTGTAGGCTAATATGGCATAGGGACCCTCCCGGTAGATTGTGAGGCGAGACCCTGTAGGGGTGGAGTGTGGGTACATAGTCCCAGAGAACAGTTTCCAGGCTCTTGGCCTCACGTGGACAGGTGCTGGCTCGGGTAGTAGATTGTCATCAGCTGTGACTAGTTGGTCATCAGCTATTACTGCTTAGCCATTAGCCACTAATATAACTGCCGTGTCTAAGCTAGCAAGCGCAGATTGGAGTTAGCATGGCGGATTGCAGTTGGCAAGTGAGGTTGGTTTGACAGAAAAATGGAGAGTGGGTTGCGGATCGTGTGGCTCCTCCTTCCTGTGTCTTCTGCTTCCTGTGTATCCAACCCAGCCACCATCGAGAATATAGTGGTAATGACACCCCTATCTATGACTCCGTGGGTGTTCCTTTTTGGCCTCACCGTATTCTGCGTTTTTTATGTGGGGAGCGGGAGCTGAGATGCCGCATGATACCCTGCATGACACACCACCACATTAATAAGACCTATTGACAGAAGTTCCTATTATCCCATACTTCATATCTGGATACCAAGAAAATATCACAAGGCATACCAAAAAGGCAAAAGAAAAAAAATTTTTGAAGAGACAGAACAAGCATCAGAACCAGACATGTCATAGATGTTGGAATTATCAGATTGAGAATTTAAAACAACTGTGCTTAATATGCTAAGGGCTCTAATGAATAAAATAGATAGCATGCAGAAACATATGGGCAATATAGCAGAGAGATGAAAAAAGTAAGAAATAAACATAAATGCTATAGGTTTGAAAAAAATTAACAAAAATGAAGAATACCTCTAACGGGCTTATTAGTACACTGAGCAGAGATGGGGAAAGAATCTCTGAGCTAAAGGATGTAGCAACAAAATCCTCAAAAACTGAAAAACAAAGAGAACAAAGACTGTAAAAAAAAACACAAGAAACAGAACAAAATATTTGAGAACTATGGGACAACTACCAAAAATGTAAGATATGTGCAGTGGGAATACCAGAAGGAGAAGAAAGAAGTAGAAAAAAAATATCTGAAACAATAATGACTGAGAATTTCTCCAAATTAATATTAGACGTCAAACCAGAGATGTAAGAATCTTAGAGAACACCAAGCAGGATAAATGGCAAAAACCTATACCTATGCATATTATTTACAACTATACAAAAATCAAAGATAAGGAAAAAATACTGGAAAAAGCCAAAAGGAAGAAAACACCTTACCTATAGAGGAACAAAGATAAGAATTACAACTGACTTCCCCCTAGAAGTGACACAAGCAAGAAGAGAGTGTAGTGAGATCTTTAAAGTGCTGAGGAAAAAAAAAAAAATTAATAACATCAACCTAGAATTCTGTAGTGTGCAAAATTATTCTTTAGAAATGAAAGAGAAATAAAGATTTTCTGTGACCAAAACTGAGGCAATTTGTTGCCAGTAAAGCTGGCTTACAAGAAATGAAAAAAAATTTCTTTAGAGAGACACAATGTAATATAGGTAAAAAACTTGGATCCTCATAAAGAAATGGAGAACATCAAAGAATAAATAAGTGATAGAAAAATAAAACATATTATTTTTCTTATTCTTAATTGCTGTAACAGATAAGAGTTTGTTCAAAATAATAACAAAAACATTGGATTGTATATGTTTATGAATTTGAAATTATATATATAGACATATTTAATATATATATGCTTATATATAAGTGAAATGAATGACAGCAATTATACAAGGGAAGGAAGAGAAAAATTAAAATTATTTTATAATTATGAGGTGAAGCAATATAGTATTATTTGAAAATGTACTTGGATTAGCTTGTTGGCAATGTACTTGGATTAGTGGTTGGCAAACTCTTGGCCAACCACTAAAAAAGTAAAAAAGAAATTGTAACTTATTTGCTAAGAAAGGAAACCAAATAGCATCCCTTAAAATGATCAATTAAAAGAACAAAGGGCAGAAAAAGAATGGAAGACAAAAATGGTAACAAAGAACAAAGGCTACAAATTGAAACAGTAACAAATAAGTTAGATATTACTGTAATGATATCAGTGACAACCATAAAATCAATGGCCTAATATACCAATTAAGACAGACTGTCAGAGTGGATCAAAATCCAGAACCTACTATATGTCATCTACAATAAATCCATTTTAAATATAAAGACAAATACAGATTAAAATGAAATTGGTGGAGAAAAATATACAGAAAGCAAAGACATGTCTCTAATGAATATAGATACAAAATCTTCAACAAAATATTCAGAAATTGAATTCAACAATATATAAAAAGAATTGTACACCATGAGTTTAATCCCAGGTGTGCAAATCTGGTTTAACATTCAAAAATCAAACAATGTAACCTATGATACCAACAGGCTAAAAAAGAAAGCAAAAAAAAAAAAAAAATCTTTAGAGCATAAGAACCCTGTAAAGGAAGTCTCATCTCTTCTTGGTACACTGCCAACAAAACAGACCCAATTTCCTTTCCAATAAATATGTTGTTACTAGGTCAAATGAATTTTTTCAGGAACGTATGTGGTAGCTACTGCAGCTGAGATAACCTCTGTTTTCCCTTTCACAGAGACATTGTAACTCATGAGGCCATAGTCTTTTCCCTCTGAATAAATAGGTATTCCCTATCTGCTCCTTTCTATGTAGCAGCAGGGTCTAGAGTTATGCATAGGCCACCATCTCTCAGATATTTCTCCAAAACAAAGCGTCACTAGTCTTTATGGACACAGCAACATTTCAGGTCTAGATCGTCATCCTTCCCACACCCCTAAGAGAGTGTGCCAGTTACTGCAGGGGGCTGCTCATTATTCTATGGTGCTCTTTTTCCTGCCTGATGGTGGTTTCCTATCTCAAGCCCCTGCCACTATCTGGCTGAGAGCTCTCCCTGGTTGTGGGAGCACAGTAGGCTAGTGCACTGGGCAGGTAAATGTGCTGAGAATTGCTTCCCTGGGTAGCAGCATTTAACCAAGGACCAACAGGAAGTGGAAGGTGAGCACTCGCTTCCTTGATTTTGGGTGGGAACTTTGAAGGACATTCTGACACTCAGTAGGACTGGGCCCAGTTGCATACCTCAGTAATGTGCTTCCAAAAAAAAAAAAAAAAGCCTTTCATTGGCCTCATTTTCTGCTGCTCTCCAACCGGCTTCCCCTTACTTGAGAGCGCTTCCTAGGACCGCTCCCAAAGGAAATTCTACCCTCTGTATCTAGGTCTGGGAGAAACCAGCCTGCTAAAGAGTATATAGCACACTGCATTCTCAGACTCACAAATTTTCTCTGGGAGAACTCTATATGTTTGCTTTTTAAAACCTCCCACTGCTAAAGTCCCTCAGACACCTCTACATTGAGAAAACAGACCCTTTTTGAACGTGACCCTTCACAATGTATTGTCTTTGTTCCAACAGTGTGCTCTCTTTACAGTGATAGCTTCACTTTTAACTTAATCATAAGATGAGTTTAAGAGGACTAGGGATTGGGGCTGAAGTAATCATCCATCCTTTGAGAGCAGAAAGTCATATCTGTGTATAACAACTAAAACTGTGTTATGTTTAGGCTCCTCATGTTAGTGGGAAGGTTAGGAGAGTATCCGTAGGGCATAGCAAACATCAGGTAGAGACTCCAGGCAAAGATGATAGTATGAAATCTGGGAGCGATGCTATGAAGCTCTGGTTGGAGAATGTGGGAATAGGACACAGGCATCAGGAGGGCTAATGACACCCTTGTGATCAGGCAGTTTACTCTAAGGAAAAATGAAGCTCCATTATTTAGAAAATTCCTAGAAAGTATAGATTATCACAGTTTCCCTACATCCTGACAATGGTGCAAGCTGGCATTTGCATTCCTAGGCTCACCCCATTAGCTCAGGCCTACTTCTAGGGTTGTCATCTCCTAACACTTCTGGACTACCCAGTCCAGGATAAAAGAAAGCCCTTGGGCATTCTGAGTTAAGAGCCATTGTAGGATGATTCTTGGGCTGGGGAGTTAGTGGTGCAGCATGACAATGTCTGCACATCTGCCCTGGGACCTGGAATTGGCCTACTGAACATGGAGCAAAAACACTGGATGGAGCATGATCCAAGGGAAAATGCTCATTCATATAAATGAGACACGGAAGTGAATGGTTCAAGAACTTAAATTCGGCAAAACGTTAGTTTCTCAAGATCACGGATTAGCAAATTGATTGAAACCAAGGCATCCACACTGAGTGATCTTAGCCCCTTTCTCTGAAGTCCTTGACATATGGTGGGGCTTAGTTCAGGATCAGGAATCCAGAATTGGAGAAGTCATGTGTGTGAGTGAGTGCCTCTATGACAAGGCAGGAGACTGGATTGGGATAATGAAGGAATACCTGGGAAGAGGTTGTTAGGAACTTAATATATGTGTTGCCCCAAATTTTACACATAGAATCCCTAACCCCAAATATGATGGTATTAAGAGGTGGGGATCTTTGGGAGGTAGTTAGATTTAGATAAATTTATGAAGATGGAGACCCCATGATGAGTCAAGTGTCTTTATAAAAAGATAAAGAGCCAACAGAGCTTCCTCTCTCCACCACATGAGTATTCAACAAAAAGGTAGCCATCTGCAAGCCAGGAAGTGGGCCCTCATCAAAACCAAACCAGGCTAGCACTCTGATCTTGGACTTCCAACCTCAGAACTGTGAGAAAATAAATTTCTATCGTTTGAAACATCCAGCCTATGGTATGCTTTTTTTTTTTTTTTTTTTTTTAATAGCAGCCTGCAGTGACCAAGACAGAGATTTTACTTCAGAAGTGGAATGTGCAGTTCATCTGAGATAAGACCTGTTCCTCTCAGATAATTGGGAAACATTAACAAAATGCAGAGAGCAATTACTCAGGATTTTTAGATGCAGATGGCACAGTGAATGCTGATCAGAATTATACACAGCAGTTTTCAGATAGATACAGTATTCTCTCATTATCTGCAGTTTTACTTTTTGGGGCTTTAGTTATGTGCAGGCAACTGTGGTCCAAAAATATTATATAAAAATTTCCATAAATAAACAATTAATAAATTTTAAATTCCTTGCCATTTTGAGAAGTGTGATGAAATTTCATGTTGTTTAGCTCTTCCCACCCAGGGTGTGAATCATCCTTTTGTTTAGCTTCTCCACACTGTATATGCTCCCCACACATTAGTCACTTAGTAGCCTTCTGGGTTATGAGATCAACTCTCAGTATCACAATGTTCATGTTCAAGTAACCCTTATTTTACTTTATAATTGCTCCAAAGTGTAAGAGTAGTGATTCTTGCAATTCAGATATACCGAAGAGAAGCCCTAATGTGCTTTCTATAAGTGAAAATGTGTGCAAGTATAGGAAAAAACATAGAACACATAGAGCCTGGTACTATTCATAGCTTCAGGCACCTGAGGGTCTTGGAATATATCCCTGTGAATAAAGGGGGGACTACTGCTTATTGAAGCTTTAGTTGACATAAAAGAAAGTGATTGTCTTCCCTTGTGGTCAGAAATCAAACATTCAGTCCTTTTCATCCTCCTCCTGTCATCTACCACTCAACGTCAGAAATAGCTGTGGTTGACCTAGTGATATTATCCTCTTTAGTGTTGTCCTGAAGAAAAATCAAATTTAACCTATGCTAATTTTAAATAGTGACAAAATATGTTTAGAAGGCTGATGAGGCTAAAATCAACATGATATGGCTAAATATTTCATTACTGAGACACCAATTTCAAACGTACTGCCAGTAAAAGATGAGGAAATCTTGGAGATTAAATTCTAACTATGGCAGAATTAACAGATAGATATATAGCATCAACATAATCAGTACCTCAATAAAGTTCTTATGGGCATCATTAAAATTTAGAATCAATAAAACAAAACAAAACAACTTCCTTTATTTGTCCATGTGAGAGAAAATGTGCAATTCATAATCCCATTAGTGAAACCATAATTTCCTGAAGGTAACACTAAGAGAATGTAATATTTACCTTTAATTTTGGAGTTAGAGCCAACTTACACATGAGATGTGACAAGATGTGGAACAGTCTGAGGTGAGGTCAATTTGATCAGCAGAGAGATTACAGCTAGACTAGACAGATTCTTTTTTTTTTTTTTTTAATGACTATTGGGGAAGGGCAACAGGACTTTATCGGGGAACAGTGTGTACTTCCAGGACTTTTTTTCCAAGTTAAGTTGTCCTTTCAATCTTAGTTGTGGAGGGTGCCGTTCAGCTTCAAGTTGTTATCCTTTCAGTCTTAGTTGTGGAGGGCACAGCTCAGCTCCAGGTCCAGTTGCCGTGGCTAGTTGTAGAGGGCGCAGCCCACCATCCCTTGTGGGATTCGAACCGGCAACCTTGTGGTTGAGAGCCCACTGGCCCATGTGGGAATCGAACCAGCAGCCTTCGGAGTTAGGAGCATGGAGCTCTAACCGCCCGAGCCACCGGGCCCGCCCATGACAGATTCTTATGATGTCATCTAGGATGGATAGTGTCTGTAGCCTGAGATATATATTTTTTCTTTTTTCCACATCAAAGAGCTATTCAATGCAGAGGTCAGAATCTGGGTACACACACACACAAACATGCACAACATACACATTATTTTTTGAACTTTTAAAAAGTAATCTCATATGCCAACATATTACTTATTAGAACATGTTCTAAAATTTGATGTGTTCTAAGTAAATACATTTGATTTTCCCAAGTCAGTTATAGAAGTAAAAGTGGTCATTGTTAAGTAAAATTAAAATAGAAGTTATTGGTTTAATCTTGAGCCTTTTTACATTTTATTTTATGTTTATGAATGAAGCAATAGAGGGTATTTGTTTCTGCTCCTACTTTTTTGAACAATTCTCTTTTAGGGAGACAGCCATTCCAAATATTCTGCAAATAAGATTAAGAAAGGAAGGGTATGAATGCTTCTAAAAATTAGAACACATAAATGTAGGTAGACAATTATGATTTAGATAGTTGTGATTTTAAAATGGAAAGATGTATAAAGGCCTAACTTTTAAAACTAGAGTACCTTTTTCTTTTATTGTTACAGAGATTGCTAAATTTACAAGACAGTGCTGGAAAACTTCTCTCCTGTTACTTGTGTGATTTTTGGTTTTGAAACAGTCAATAATCGTCACAAGAGTCACTAATGTCCCTGGACTTAAGCTGCAGAAGATATGACAGCTCTGGAAAAAAAGATTGTGGTTTGAGCAAAAACACTGTCTCCAGACCCATTAGTTTTTTCATTTACTAGTTTGATGATCTCAGTTTCCTTATATGAAACTGCAGAGAATAATAAGATTTACCTCATTCCCTTGCATGTAAATCATGTAAATGAGGATAGTAGTATCTAATTCATTGGGTAATTGTGAGGATTAAATTAGTTAATGTATTTAGAAGAGGCAATACAGTCTCTGGCACATAGTAAAGGCTTAATAAATAATATTTTCATTTATGTGAACATGATACAATATAGGTATATATAGACATGATGATGACAGAGTATGGATATCTAAATGAGAGACCTCTTTCCAAAGGTGGTAACTAAGTAAACATGCCTTAAATATTAGGCAGAATTTTGCAAGATATATGCGGAGAGCAGAACTTCTAAGCAGAGGGGAGAGTGTGTGGAAGATTACCAACCTATGAAAAACCATGCAGTAATCGAAGATTGTGGGTCATGGGACAAGTTTCTTGTGGGATGAAGTAGTGCAGGATGTAAGGTAAAGTGCAAACTCATATAAAAAATGGCTTAGTGGGTTGTGGTGCCATTAATGAAGGGAGGAATCTGAGGAAGAATATCAGATGTCAGAAAGGAGTAAGATAAAAGTTGAATTTGAGACACATTCAGCTAGAATTTCTCATAAAAACTCCATCAGAACAAGCCTCAGAGAACACTATATAGGTATGCAGCACAAAACAAGCAAGCAAAGTCAACATTGACTTCACACACTTGGGGATAACTAGAATCTCCACTGGGCCTGTTTATATTTCTCTCTGTGTGCCTAATAAGACATTTATTGCACCTCTATGTTGACATGTTTGCTGCCTTCAAATGACTATGCGACCCTGGAGGGATGGGAGTTTGTATTAATCATCCTAATAACTGTGCATTTACGCAGCATCAACGTTTGAGTAGGATTGGTAGTAAGAGGAAGAGTTTTCCCATGGAAATATTTTAAGTTTTGTCATGGCAACAGAGAGCTAATTGATTCAAACAATGAACAGAAGAGGAGCCAGTTTTTTCAAACTGTCATATTTGCGTCTCAGTCCACTTAATTTAGGACTGTATCAGGTGTGTGGAAAAGCCTGAAGCCAGATCAGAATAGTTTAAACAGCACATGAAAAGTAAGGTACTACATTCTCCCACAGGGGTGGTGCCCTGAGAGGGAGGCAACCTGGCCCCAAGGCATTTTCCACTGTGCAAAAAGAGATCTGAGAAGCCTGTGAGTGCAAGAGAAAATAAAACACTTACACTCTAGCACCACCTACTGGAAATCAAACGAAATACCTCTTTTTATTAATCTGCTAAAGAGGTATTGTTCTTTTTTTCTTTTCTTTTTTTTTTTTATTTTAAAAAAGCAGATTTCATTCTTATAAATGCTTAGGCGGAGGAAATAATCTATCAAATATCATGAACAACCAAGATAACAAGACAACTCAAAAAGAAAATGAAAAAGACTGCAGAAAATTAACCTAAAGACATGGAAATATGTTATTGAAATGAAATAATTCTAGATTGAAGTTCTGAAATAAATCAATGAGATGCAAGAAAACTCAGATGGGCAGTTTAATGAACTCAGAAATGAAATCAGTGAGCAAAAGGAGTACTTTACAAAAGAGATTAAAACTTTAAAAAAGAACTAAATGAAATTCTGACCCTGAAAAACTCAATGAAAGTGATGAAGAGTAAACTAGTGAGCTTAGAAAATAGAGCTGACCAGATGAAGGAAAGAATTAGTGATATAAAAGATAGAAATCTAGAAATGATGCAGATGGAAGAACAGAGATTTGAGAGTTAAATAAATAAATAAATAAATAAATAAATAAATAAAATAACTCTATGAGAATTATCTGACTCCAACAGAAAGAGCAATATAAAAATAATGGGTATACCAGAAGAAGATGGGAGGGAGAGGTAAGAGAGAGCCCATTCAAACAAATAGTTGATAAAAAAAACTTCCCAAACTTATAGAAAGAACTGGCCTTCAAATCCAAGAAACAAATAGAATACCTACTTATTTCAATCCAAAAAGGCCTTCTCCAAGGCATATTATATTAAAATTGTTAATAATTAACGACAAAGAAAGAATTCTCAAGGCAGCCAGGGAAAAGAAGATAGCAACCTACAAAGGAAATCCCATTAGATTATCATCTTATTTTTCAGCAGAAACCCTAGAAGCTAGGAGGGAGTGGATTCAAATATTCAAAACATTGAAAGAGAGAAATTAACAGCCAAAAATAATATATCCAGAAAAGTTATATTATATATATAAGTAAAGATTTTTCCAGATATACAGAAGCTAAAGGAATTTACTACCACAAGACAAATACTACAGAAAATACTGAAGGGGTTTCTACCTGAAACAAAAAGACAAAAGGATACAAAACTATAAGAAATATGACTAACAGCCAGACAGAAGTAGGAAATTGTTACTCTTATTTAGAATATGATATTATACACTTAAATATAACATAAAGATTAAAGGAGGTGAAAACATTTTAAAAAGAAAGAACAAGAAGACAATAGCTATTGCAACTCAGAAATGAATTAACAGCATAAATAGGGATAATTTGTGACAACAAAAACATAAAAGGGGAGGGGATAAAGGTCTAAATTTGCAAAGGAGAATAGAGATAAGATGCATCAGAGAGAAAAATTTACTGTATTTATAAAACTTTCTTTTGTGCAAACTTAATGGTAGCTACACACGCACACACACACACATACACAGAACTGAGACACATAATATAAAAAAGAGGAAACAGGGGGAAAAGTCATAGCATACCACTGATCTAAAATAACAAAGAAGCACAAGGAAAAATAAATAATGGAGAGACAGAGATACCAGAGAACAAAAGATAAAATGGCTATAGGAAATCCTCATATACTAATAATCACCCTAAATGTAAATGGACTGAATTCATCAATAAAAAGGCACAGAGCAGCAGACTGGATTAAAAAAACAAAACCCAACCTTATGCTGGCTTCAGGAGACACATCTCAGCTGCAAGGACAAATATACACTCAAAGTGAAAGCATGAAAAATTATACTCCAAGCAAATGGCATCCAGAGAAAAGTGAGTATAGTGATACTTATATCTGACAAAATAGATTTTAAGATAAAAAGGTAACAAGAGACAAAGGTGGTTATTTTATAATGATTAAAGGGAAAATGCATCTGGAAGACATAATACTTATCAATATATATGCACCTAATAAGAGAGCACCAAAATATATAAAGCAACTACTAACAGAACTAAAGGGAAAAACTGACAAAAACATTACACTAGGGGGCCTAAATATTCAAATGACAGTTATGAGTAGGCCATCCAAACAGAAAATTAATAAGAAAATATGAGCATTAAATGACACATTAGACCAAATGGACATAATCAACATTTATAATGCCTTAAATCCCAGAACACCATGTCATATATTCTTCTCTAGTGTACATAGAACATTCTCAAGGATAGATGGCATGTTGGGACATAAAATTAGCCTCAACAAATTCAAGAAGATTGAAATCATACTAAGCATACTCTCTAATCACATGGTTTAAAATTATAAATCAACTGCAAAAAGAAAGCAGGAAAAAACACAAATATGTTGAGATTAAACAGCATGCTACTAAAGAATGACTAGGTCAAAAAAGAAATAAAAGGAGAAATCAAAAGATGCATGGAGACAAATGAGAATGACAATATAGCATATCAAAACTTTTGGGATGCAGCCAAAGCAGTAATAAGATGGAGGTTTATATTAGGTTGGCGCAGAAGTAATTGAGGTTTACAAGGTTAAAAATAATTGCAAAACCAGAATTACTTTTGCACCAACCTAATATAATGCTACAGGCCTCTTTCAAGAAAAAAAGAAAAATCCCAAATAAATAACCTAACATTACCTCTTAAAGAACTAGAAACAGGAGAACAAATGAAATCCAAAGTCAGCAGAAGGAAGGAGATAATAAACGAACTAAACGAAGTAGAAAACAAAAACACAATAGAAAAAATTAATGCAATAAAAAGCTGTTTTTTTAAAAAGATTAATAAAATTGACAGCTCCTGGCTGGACTCACTAAGCAAAATAGAGAAAAGACACAAATAAACAACATCTGAAATGAAAAAGAAGAAGTTATGAGACACCATAGAAATAAAAAGGCTGATACAAAAATACTATGAAAGACTATACGTCACCAAATTCAACAGCTTAAAAGAAATGGACAAGTTTTTAGAAATATATAACCATCCTAGAATGAATCACAAAGAATTGATCAATAGTAAGGAAATTGAAACAATCATCCAAAACCTCCCCAAAAGCAAAACTCCAGAACTAAGATGGCTTCATTAGTGAATTGCACCAAACAATCAAAGATGCATTATTACCTGTCTTTCTCAAACTTTTGAAAAAAATGGAAGAGATCATATTTCCTAACTCATTTTATGAGGCCAACATTAGCCTGACACCAAAACTTGGCAAAGATAACACACACACACACACTCACACACACACAAAGAAAACAAAAGATTAATAGCTCTGATGAATACAGATGCAAAAATCCTAAACAATATACTAGCAAATAGAATACAACAATACATTAACAAGATTATACATCACAATCAAGTGGGGTTCATCCTAAGGGCGCAAAAATGGATGGTTAAACACAAAGAAATAAATCAATGTGATACACCACATAAACAACATAAATGGTAAAAATCATATAATCATATTAATAGATGAAGAAAAAGCATTTGACAAGATACAACAACCATTTGTGATTAAAACTTTTAATAAAATGTGTACAGAAGGAAAGTACTTCAACATATAAAGTCCATATATGACAAACTGTCAGTTAATATCATACTTAATGGTGACAAAACTACAAGTTTTTTCTGTAAAACCAAGAACAAAACAATCATGTCCCTTCAACCACTGTTATTCAACATAGTATTGGAAGTCCTAGCTGGAGTCATCAGGCAAAAAAAAAAAAAAAAAAAAAAAAGAAACAAAATGCAACCAAATTGGGAATGAATAAATAAAATTGTCACCTTTTGCAGATATGATTCTTTATATAGAACACCCTAAAGACTCCACCAAAAAGCTATTAGAAATAATAAACAAATACAGTAAAGTGTCTGGATACAAAAATCATTGTACAAAAATCCAATGTACTAACAAAGGTATTTAAAAAAAAATAAATGAGAAAAACAATTCCTTTTGCAATTGCAACAAAAAGAATAAAATACATAGGAATAAACTTAACCAAGGATGTAAAGAACCTATACACTGAAAACTGCAAGACATTATTAAAAAAAATTGAAAAGGACACAAAGAAATGGAAAGATATTCCATGTTCATGGATTGGAAGAATCAGCATAGTTAAAATGTCCATAATACCCAAACAATATACATATTTAATTCAACCCCCATCAAAACCCCAATGACTTTTAAAAACAAAACAAAACAAAACAACACAAAACAAAAAAATCATCAGACTAGTATAGAATCACAAAAGACCCTGAATAGCCAAAGCAATCCTGAGGGAAAAAAAAAGAAGAAGGCTGGAATCACACACTGTGACTTCAAATTATAGTACAAAGTGAAACTAATCAAAACAGTATGGTATTGGCAGAAAAACAGACACACAGACCAATGAAACAAAATTGAGAACCCAAAAATAAACCTACATATATATGAGAAAATAATTTTTGACAAAGAAGCAAAAAACATACAATGGAGGAAAGAAAACCTCTTTAATATATGGTGCTTGGAAAATCAGAAAGCTACAAGCAAAAGAATGAAACTAGACTGCTGTTTTTCACCATACACAAAAATTGTTGCAAAATGACTCAAATACCTAGATATAAGACCAGAAACAGTAAAATACATAGTAAAACACCTCGGTACTAAACTGATGGACCTTGGTCTTAGAAAGGATTTTTTGAATTTGACCCTAAAGGCAAGGGAAGTAAAAGCAAAAATTAATCAATGGACTACATCAAACTAAAAAGCTTCTGCACAGCCAAAGAAACCATCAACAACACAAAGAGTCTCCAATCGAATGGGAGAGAATATTGCAAACAAGGGGCTAACATCCAAAATACATAAACAACTCATACAATTCAACAACAACAAAAATCAATCACATTTAAAAATGGGCAGAGGACCTAAACAGACACTTCTCCCAAGAAAACATACAAATAGCCAACAGATAAATGAAAAGATGCTCAACTTCACTAGCTATTAGGGAAAAGCAAATAAAACCTCAATGAGATACTACCTCACACCTGTTAGAACAGTTATTATCAACAGGACCGGTAATTGAGATTGTTGGAGAGGTTGCGGAGAAAAGCACTCTCATACACTGCTGGTGGGAATGTAAATGGGCACAGCCACTGTGGGAAACAGTATGGAGTTTCCTAAAAAAATTAAGAATATAATTACCATTTTCTGGAGAGGGTCGGAGGGAGAGCCCAGATTAAGTATCTCTACTATATAACCCCAATATTCTGGAATGTACCTTGTGGAGGAGGAGTGATAAAAGTTTAGTCTTAAATAGGTTCCCTATCTTGGTCCATGAGACAATCTATAGGTAATGGGTTTTGGAAAAATCTGTACCTTTGATCTGGCCTCCAACTCTTATACGATGAATGCAAGATTGAGGATTTATAAAGATAAAGGGACTTATAATGAGTTATATACATGGAAGAAAGAGATATCACCCTTTTAATTTAGGAAAGGGCAATGGGAAAGTTTTCATTAAGTTGGTGTGAGTTGTTTAAGGGACCTTGAATGAAAATAGATTGAGGTCTGGGACAAGACAAAGGCTCATTTAGGGGCAGTCTCTACTTGCTGGACTAGAATTTAGGAAGAAGTTATTTGAGGAGATCATTATGTCTCTCAATTAAACCTGCTATCTGGGACCTATAAGGACATGAAAGTTTCATTGAATGTCTTTATTAAGAGCTCAGCATTGTGTATTCTGAGAAGTGAAATGTGTGCCCTGGTTACTATCAGCAATGTCTGTAACTATGAAGGAGATAAGGAATGTCCTAGAGAGGTCTTGTATTGTGCCCTTAGTATATGTAGACATGTGTGAATCTGATATATAACGGGGGTGCCAAAAAATGTATACACGTGACTTGTATTCATCTTTTGCTATCAGTATATATTGAGTATTACAATTTTAATACAATTTTTTCATTTCTTAAAATCTGTATACCTTTTTTTTGGCATCCTCTGTATTTTTGGCATCTGTGAGGCAAAAGAGTCCCAGAGTTCTTTACTCCGAAGGGGACAGCTCTTCGGCAATGACTCAACAGTTTGTAATAAATGTTGCCAAGGGATTCAGTGCTAAGATGACTTCCTGAAGTCTGGCCAATTGTGTTAACCCTTGGGTTTCATCCTTATCAGGGATGTCTTGACTAAAGGGAAAAAAAATCACTGAGTTTCATCATTTATGATGGTGGCTTATGTTTTATTGATGTTCATTCAATTAATCTCAAGGGGCTCTCCAGACAGCCAACAGGTCTAAGAGAGGCCTGACCTCCTCCAGCACCATGTCTTTAGGCAAGGACCGATTTCAAGGGAAGACACATCCTCCTACAGGCAGAATATGCCAGAGGATCCAGGTTTGGCTCCATCCTGACTTCAGGAGGTCTCAGTAGCCATACTGAGCTTGTGGGGTGTTATTTGCATGACCCAAAGCATATTGGGCAGCTGGGTATGGAGGGTCAGAGGCTCAGGGTCTATGAGATTTTTTGTTTCCATCAGTGCTCAATAGAAAACCAATTTTTTTGTTTCTTTAATGGTGTATAGCTTAAAGCACATTATCCATTCAAACTAAGCTTTTTTCATAACGTTAATACTGATTATTTAGGTGTGCAGCACATCTTTATATAGTCCAATATTGTTTTGAACTCTATCCTTTATATTTCATAAGGAATAGGAAGATTAAGGAAAGTTGTTTTATATATCTGAGTTTATAGGAATACCCATTTAATTTTGTGTTCAAAAAAATAACTGATAATCCCATGGTTTCCCAAAGTACAGTGCTTGTTACTAGGCAACACCTTTATGATATTCAAGATTTGTTAATTAAATACAACTTCAGATCAGCTTCCAGGTATTCTCTGATTTATGAGGTGAGCAACTGAAACAATTTGTTAACATTGCCTTTTATTGGGAAGAGGAGAGAAAGGACCGGGAGGGGAAGGAAGAGGACTGGAAGGAAACACCGAATATGGAGAAGTGGAAGGGAGATAGAGGGCATAGCTAAAACAAACACAAAAAAAATTGGGGAGAATATCGGCAAGGTGCCATACTGAGAACAGTTATTTGCTGCCTGCAGTGACCAACTGAATATTTTGGCTTTAAAACTAGAAATAATTTGTCTTGCCTGGCTCTCCTAACTTTTCTAAAAGTAAGCTAATGAAACAATAATACATAGAGCTGCTGGCTGGGGTTTGCATGTGTGTGTATGTGTGCCCTTGTATTTAAAAAATATTATAATAAGTGCTGCTTCTGAGACTTTCAGCAGTTTCTGTTGAGACTTTAATTTCTCCAAACTCCTGTCTGCATCAGGAATTTTGTATTTGACTTGGAACGTGTTCTAAATATTCGCTACCAAAGATTAGAAGGCAGTCTTGTTAGAGAAGGAGTAAAGACATTGCATGAACCTTTAATAACAGCAGCATGCTTATCGTTTCTTCAAAGAATAGCCATGTTTCAACATACACTACCTACTAAATAGAATTTACCCACCAGGTTGCCCTCGTGGCTAATGATTGCTATGGAAGATGTTCTAGAAAATTTTGGTGATGTCATTTGCTAAGTAAAATGCATTTGTTTTGACAGATTGAAATCTTATTTTTAAGACAGTTTATGTGGGTTTTCTGAGCTGACTGCATTGGTTTTTGATACTATTTTAAGGAATCAAGTATTTATTCCTAAGAGAAAAGGAATTAAGAAAATAACTCTGCTATCAAAGAATGTTAATTTGGTTTGATAGGCAGTATTGTGAAAGCAGTTTGCCTATTTGTTTTATAAGAATAAAGATAGCCAATTAGTTATCCAAACTCTGAATGAGTCTTCCAGTATTTGAGCTACTCTGTAATACAAATACTGGAATATGAGGTAGATAAACAGTAATTATATATCTAAGTAACTGTTAAGTAAAAATTCCTGTCTGGAATAAGATAGTGTGTGTGTGTGTGTGTGTGTGTGTGTGTGTGTGTGTGTGTGTTAGTATTCATTAAGTTTCTACTATATGCTATGTTTTCTTACAAATATTAAGTCATACACAGTTTTGCAGATTTGGAAACAGAGACTCACAGGGTTTAAGTAATTTGCCAAACATATTAACTTGTAAATATTTGAGTCATTGGTAGAGTCTCTGACTTCAATCCCAATATTGTTTGTAATGTACAACTTCCCTTTGATTAGTCATTTAATGGAAAATAATCAAAGATGAATTAATTTAATAGATTGCTCTTATCTATTCGATAAAAAGACAGCACCAAAATATTTAATTTATTTTAAATTAGATTTTGTATATTTATAATGCATATGTTTACCTTCTTTTTTGCTTTTGTATGTTCAGGTATGTTTATATTAATAAATTTTGCAATATAAATTCTAAAACACTGCATCTTCTCATACTTTGACTAGACTAATGGGAATTGACACAAAAATCTGTTCATGAATTTAAAAGAATAGAGTTTATGGTATTATTTAATATGAATTGTGTTTTATATTTCAAGTTGCCCTGTATCAATTGTAATATATCTATAAACTTTGTTGTATAAATATAATTTTAATATTGGCTTCAAATAGGTAGCAGGTTGCAAGAGTAAAAGTTATAAGTACTTTTAAAATAGATCAAATTACTTAGCACATGGTCAAAAAGAAGAAAATTTATGTTATTAAATGCTACTCATTGACACCAATAGTTTTCTTTTTAATACACCAGTCTCCGAACAATAAGGATTATTTTTTAATTAAAAACAAATAAGTTAATAAACCTCAATTTCTTTTATGGCAATTTTGTTCTACAATCATTATTTTGTTTTTATTTATGAAATCTAAATACTTGGCTAAATGAAGGTAGCTTGTAACTTTTCCAAAGTGATGAATTTTTTGCCATTTTAAAACATTTAGCCAATATAAGCCCATGTTTTACAGATTTTTCTCTTGGTGCTTTTTAAATGATATGATATCTATTTCACACAGCCCCTCTGAAACCAGGGGGTAATAGAGAGAATTCATTTATAAGAAAGAGGGCAGTATTTAGATTTGGAAATGGATAATGTAGTTAAATAAACTAGGCATTTGTGAGATACTGGAACCACATAACAAATATCTATGGCAGGTATGAGAAAAATGTGTCTCAAGTCTTTATAGATAAGAAAAGATTCAAGAAGATGAGGTTATAAATAAATGAAAAATGTCATACATAAAAGCTTTCAACCTTTCTTCATGTCTTCAGAATATTCATTATCGAAAGATAAGTGCTGCAAAACAGCGTATTATTAATTTTTTAAATTGACAATTAAAGAATGTGTCCAAATGTGGCTCTTTGTGTTCTTTTTCTTATAATTAAACGTATTGGAGTTACTATGGTTAGTAAAATTACATAGGTTTCAAGTGTACATTTCTATAATACATCAGCTATATATCACATTGTATGTTCATCACCCAGGGTCAGTTCTCCTTCTATCATCACATATTTGACCCGCTTTACCCTTTTCTAGGATTTCCCCTTCCCCCAACCTTCTGGGCAACCACTAAACTGTTGTCTGTGTCTAAGAGTTTTTGTTTCTTTGTTTGCCTTGCTCCTTTTGTTGCTTTCAATTTTATATTCCACACATGAATGAAGTCATATGATTCTCAACTTTTACTGTCTGACTTATTTCGCTTAGCATAATAATCTCAAAATCCATCCATGTCGTCATATAGTTGTCAATAGTGCCATAAATGGCACTATTTCATCTTTTCTTATAGCAGAGTAGTATTCCATTCTGTATATATACCACATCTTCTTTATCCAATTGTCTATCAAAGGACACTTTGGTTTTTTTCCATCTTTTGGCCACCATGAATAATGCTGCAATGAACATTGGAGTACATTGACAACATTGGAATACATATCTTTAGAAATAAATGTTGTAAGATTTTGGGGACATATACCCAGGAGAGAGATTGTTAGGTCATATGGTAATTCTATTCTTAATTTATTGAGGAACTTCCATACTGCTTTCTACAGCAGCAGTACCAATTTACATTCCCATCAACAGTGTATGAGGGTTCCTTTTTTTCCACAGAATCTCCAACGCTTGTTATTATTTGTCTTGTTGATGATAGACATTGTAACAGGTGTGAGGTGGTATCTCATTATGGTTTTGATTTGCATTTCCCTAATAGCTAGTGAAGTTGAGCACTTTTTTCATATAGCTGCTGACCATTTGTATGTCTTCTTGGGAGAAGTGTCTGTTATGATCCTCTGCCCATTTTTAAATTGGATTGTTTGTTGTTTTTGTATTTGAGTTATACGAGTTCTTTATATATTTTGGATATTAGCCCGATATCATGGGTGTTGTTTGCAAATATCTTCTCCCATTCAGTTGGTTGCCTCATTGTTTTGTTGATGGTTCTTTTGCTGTGCAGAATCATTTTAGTTTGCTATAGTCCTTTTCATTTATGTGAGTTTTGACTTCCTTTGCCTTTGCAGTCAAATTCATAAAATCCTCTTTGAACCCAAGGTCCATAAGTTTAGTACATATGCTTTCTTTTATGCATATTATTCTTTCAGGTCTTATGTTTAGATCTTTGATCCATTTTGAGTTAATTTTGGTACATAGTGACACATAGCAATTTAGTTTCATTCTTTTTGCATGTGGCTTTCAAATTCTCCCAGTGCTATCTATTGAAGAGGCTTTCTTTTCTCCATTGTACAAGTACATTTTTTCCTCCTTTGTCAAAAATTATTTGCCCATATTTATGTGAATTTATTTCTGGGTTTTCAATTCTATTCCATTGGTCTGTGTGTATGTTTTTCTGCCAGTACCATGCTGTTTGACTATTGTCACTCTGTAGTACAAACTAAAGTCAGGGAGTGTGTTACCTCCAAACTTCTTTTTTCTTAGGATTGCTTTAGCTATTCAGGGTCTTTTGTGATTCCATACAAGTCTGATGATTTTTTGTTCTATTTCTTAAAAAAAAAAAAAAATGCCATTGGGGTTTTGATGGTGGTTGCATTAAATCTGTATATTGTTTTGGGTAATATGGACATTTTAACCCAATGTTTTAACCCTATATTGATTCTTCTAATCCATGAACATGAAGTGTCTTCCCATTTCTTTGTGTCCTATTCAATTTCTTTTAATAATATCTTGTAGTTTTTAGTGTATAGGTCCTTCACATCCTTCGTTAAGTTTATTCCTAGGTATTTTATTATTTTTGTTACAATTGCAAAATAATTTTTTTTTCATTTCTTTTTCTCAAATGTCATTGCTAGTACATAGGAATGCAATGGATTTTTTGTATGTTGAATTTGTAGCCAGCACCTTTATTGTATCTGTTTATTGTATCTAACAGTTTTTGGTGGAGTCATTATGTTGCTTTATACATAGCACCATGTCATCTGCAAAAAGTGACAACTTCATGTCTTCATTCTCAGTTTGGAGGTTTTTTCTTTCTTTTTCTTGCCTGATTTTTCTGGCTAGGACTTGCAATACTATGTTGAATAACAGTGGTGATGGGGGCAACTGAATCTTTTTCCTCAATGTAGACCAAAAAGCTTCAGTTGTTTTATTGTTAATTACAATATTAACTGAGGTATTATCATATATAAACTTTATTGCCCATTTTATGCTTATTTTCCTTCTATACCCATTTTATTAAGTGTTTTAGTCAAAAAGGATGTTGCATCTTGTCAAATGCTTTTTCTTCATCTATTGATAGAATCATATGATTTTCATCTTTTATTTTGTTTATGTGGTGTATCACATTTACCAATTTTCATATGTTGAATCTTCCTTGTGCCCCTAGGATGAACCGCACTTCATTGTGATGTATAATCTTTTTGATGCATTGTTGTGTTCGATTTGCTAGAATTTTGTTTAGGATTTTTGCCTCTGTATTTATCAGAGATATTGGTTTGTAATTTCCTGTTTTTTCCTTACTAGGTTTTGGTATCAGGCTCATAAAATGAGTTAGGAAATGTTGTGTGTTATTCAATATTTTGGTAGAGTTTGAGGAGGACAGGTGTTAGACTCTCTTCAAATGTTTGGTAGAATTCACTAGTGAAACCATCTGGTCACAGGATTTTGCTTTTGGAAAGGTTTTGGATAACTAATTCAATTTCCTTAGTGTTAATTGTTCTATTTATATTTTCCAGTTCTTTGTGATTCAGTCTAGGAAGGCTATATGTTTCTAAGAATTTGCCCATTTCTTCATATAGTTTTTTATATTGTTGTATGATCCTTTGTGTTTCTGTGGTAACTTCTCCTCTTTCATTTCTGATTTTGTTCATTTGTTTCTTTTCTCTTTTTTCTGTAGTGAATCTGACAAAGCCAGGGGTTTGTCAATTTTATTAATCTTTCAAAGAACTGGTTCTTTGTTGCATTATTTTAGTCTATTGTCTTTTTATTCTCTATTTCATTTAGTTTTGTCCTGATTTTTATTATTTCCTTCCTTCAGTTGACTTTGGGTTTTATATGTTCTTTTTTTCTAGTTTTTTAAGGTGTAATGTGAGGTTGTTTATCTGGGATTTTTCTTGTTTCTTGAGATAGGTTTGTAGTGGTATGAATATTACTGCTTTCACTGCATCCCAATAATTTTAATAGGATATATTTTTATTCTCATTTGTTTCTATGTATCTTGATATCTCCTCTTATTTCTTCTTTGACCCTGTCGTACTTGTTCTTCAAAATCATGTTGTTTTTCTCCACATATTTGTGGTTTCACCTGCTTACTTTTTTCAGTTGATATTCAATTTCAAAGCCTTGTGTCAAAGAAGATGCTTGGGATGATTTCAGTCTTCTTAAATTTGCTGAGGCTAATTTTATGTCCTAATATATGGTCTATCCTTGAGAATGTTCCATGTACACTAGAAAAGAATGTATAGTCTGGTGTTCTAGGATGAAGTGCTCTATAAATATTAATTATGCCTTTTTGGTATAATGTGTAATTTAAGGCTGATCTTTCCTTACTTATTTTCTGTTTGGATGATCTATCCATAGCTGTCAATGATGTATTTAGGTCTCTTAGCATAATTGTGCTTTGGTCAATTTCTCCTTTTAGTTCTGTTAGTAGTTGCTTTGTATATTTTGATGCTCCCTGTTTGGGGGTACATACGAGGTCAGACAAGTAATATCGTGAACTGATCCTAGAAAAAGTGCTACATAGTTCATTGCTGAATATTATTACAGTCACCTTTGAAGTATTCCTTTTTGGAAGCTATGCACTGTTGCCAGCTCCTAGTCCACCCTTGACATCAATTTTGGAAGTCTTTTTCTGGAATGGCCATCACAGCTGTTGTCGTATTAACTTTGATGTCCTGAATGTCATCAAAATATCTCCTTTCAATATTTCCTTTATCATTGGGTAAAGAAAGAAGTCTTTGGATTCCAGATCAGGTGAGTAGGAAGGGTGTTTCAATACAGTTATTTGTTTACTGCCTAATAACTTCCTCAGAGTACCATGTGAGCTGTTGCATTGTTGTGACACAAGAGTCATGAATTGTTGGAAAAAAGTTCAGGTCCTCTAACTTTTTTCATGCAGCCTTCTCAGCACTTTGAAATAATAAACTTGGTAAATGTTTGTCCATTTGGTACAAATTCATAATGATATCCCTCTGATATCAAAAAAGGTTAGCAACATCGTTGCAAAAAGTTCATGAAATTGTCAGACCTCGTATATTGATAAGTGTTATGCTTTTTGTTGTATTGTCCCCTTTATCATTAAATGTCCATCTTTTTCTCGTTACCTTTTTTTATACTGAAATCTGTTTCATCTGGTATAAGTACGAATACACCTGGTTTTCTCTGAAGACCATTTTCTTAGAGTATCGATTTCCACCCTTTCACTTTTAGTCTATATTAGTCCTTTTAGTTGAGATGAGTGTATTGGAGGCAGCATATGGCTGGGTTTTGTTTTTTGATCCAATCTGCTACTCTGTGCCTTTTTATAGGTGACTTCTGCCCATTTGTATTTAGGGTTATTATTGATATATGAGGATTTCCTATCATTCCATATTTTGTTTTCCTGGTAGCTTGGTGTTTCCATTTTTTCTTTTCCTTTTTTGTTGCTCTCTGTTACTTTAGTGTGGTGGTATTCTGTGATTTTTCCCTCTGTTTCTTCTTTTTTTATGTTATATATCTCAGTTCTGGATTTTTTATTTTTATTTTTTTTGAGTAGCTACTGTTAAGTTTATGAAAAGAAATTTTCATATATACAGTAGGCCTTTTCCTTCAGCATGCTTCTTATCTCCATTTCCCTTGGCAGATTCAGACCTTTACTCTCTCCCCTTTTATGTTTTTGCTGTCATAAGTTTTCCTTCCTTATTCTGTGAGATGATTTCTGAGTTGCAGTAGCAAGTTGTCATTTTTTTCTCTTTTTCTTAAATGTTTTTATCTTATTTACCCTTTATGCTATATTTAAGTGTATTGTGCCCTATTTTGTGTATAGGGTGCCATTTTCTGCTTCTGTCTTTCTGTTAGAAATCTTCCTCATGGTTTTTTGTTCTTTTGATTTTTTGTTGTTGTTGTTGTTTCGGGTCAAATAACCTCCTTCAGTATCTCCTGTAATGCAGGTCATATGTTAGAAAATTCCCTTAGCTTCTGTATGTCTGAAAAGGTCTTTATTACTCCTTCATATCTCAAGGACATCTTTGCTGGATATATTATTCTTGGGTGATAAATTCTCTGTTTCAAATAGTTTGAATATTTGGTTCCACTCCCTCCTAGGTTGTAGAGTTTCTGCTGAAAATCTGATGATATTAATAGTTGAATGAATTTTCCCTTATAGGTTACTGTGGTTTTTTTTTTTTTTTTCCTGTCTGCCTGGAGAATTATGTCTTTGTTATTAATTTTTGACAGCTTCAATTTAATGTGCCTTGGAGAACACCTGTTGTTATTGCATTAGTTAGGTATTCTGTTTGCTTCTTGGATTTGAGGATCCAGTTCTTTCCACAAATTTGGGAAGTCCTGGTCTAGTATTTATTTATATGTTCTCTGTTACTTTCTCCCTCTCTTCTCCTTCCGGTATGCCCATTATTCTTATATTGCTCTTTCCAATGGAGTCAGACAGCTCTTGTAGAGTTTGGTTTTCTTTTTTTTTTTTTTTTTCCATTTCTTTTAACTCTCAAGTCTCTCTCCTCTTCCATCTGTTCCATTTCCTGATTTCTATTTTCAACACCACTAATTCTTTCTTCCGTCTGGTCATCTGTACTTTGTAAGCTGGCTATTTCATTATTCATTTCTTTTATTGAGTTCTTAATCTCCAGAATTTCTATTTGCTTCTTTTTTTTAAATTTCAGTCTCTTTGGTAAAATATTCATTTGATGTTGATTTTATTTCTCAGTTGATTAAACTGCCTAGCTGTGTTTTCTTTCATCTTGCTGAGTTTTTTTCACAACTGTGATCTTGAATTCTCTGTCAATTACGTCACATATTTCCTTGTCTGTAAGGTCATTTTCTGGAGACTTTTCATTTTCTTTCTGAGCTGCCTTGTTACTTTGGTTAATCATGGCAATTAATGAATTATTATTTCTCTTTCTGAGTATCTACACAAGTGGGTTCTGCAGCAGGTTGATACAAAGAGGTCTTTCTTTTGCTTTCCAGTAGGTGTTGGTGGAATGTTTTATTTTCTTTCTTGTGGCAACCTTTTATTTTCTCTCATGCTGCAGCATTTTATTTTCTCTTGTGATATTCTGGCTTCTCACACACATGAATGGGGTTTCCCTGGAAGGTGGGCTTCTCCTCTGTGAGCAGGTCGCCTGGATCTCTGGGTATCACCTCTATAGGAGGATATGGAGGGCAATAGAGTTCAGAGTTTCTGAAATCTCAATGCTGCCCCTGCAGCCCAATTCAGATTTATGTTTCTCAGTGGCTCTGGTTGCCCCCACAGGCATCCACCTAGAAAGGTGGGGGTGGGATGTGCTGTGAGAGGTAGGTGTTGTGTTTGTGGCTCTGAGTAATGACGACTACCAGCCCACAGCTGTCTCATCCCTACAGTTCCTTCCCTATTGCTGGAATTAGCTGCAGTGTGCGTCTCTGGCTGTGGGACTGTGTATCCAGCTATTAGGGCTGTAGATATTCTGCCCTTTAATCTGACACTGCTACTGTTTCTTCTGGATCCTGCTTCTAACACTTGGAGGGTTGGGTGGGAATGGCAGTTCTGGGAAGGTGGGGGGGGGGAGTCACCAGGCTCCATGTCTTTGTTTTCTATTTTCTGCCTGGCAATAAAGGCTTAAACCACAGTTCTCATCTTTCTGTATTTGGTCTTTGCTCTGAGGTCTCTGCCCTGAATGCTGTGTTAGCCATATTATATGTTGATCCCTCAGGCAGGACTGTGGGCTACAGGGAGTGCACCTGCAGCCTGAATTTTTTCCTCTCCCCAGACTAGAGTGAGCTCTGGACTGTGTCCTGCAGCCCATCTCTCTGCACTCCCCCCTCTTCTCTTCCCCTGCTAACCTGATTTGCACACCTTCACATAATTCAATGTGAAGATCTCTCTGACATGCTTGTGTGTTGCTTAGGTTATCCTTTGTTGAATTATAACTCTTCAATTTGTTGTAACTTCTAGGGGATATTTCAAGAACCACTCTTCACTCTACCATTTTTGTGATGTTCCAGCGATTTGTGTTTTTCAAGTTTCATATACCAGTAATTGAATTATTATTTCCAATGTGGAGGGGAAAAGGGGACTGATTTTGAAAATTGATAATTCCATTATCATTATTTGTTAGGTATAAAATCCTTTAAAGGAAAAAGCAATTATATTGAACCTGTTTATTTGCAGTTTCATCCCCAGACATATAAATGAATCATTTATGTGATGGGACATGGCAGCCTCTCAGATCAGCTCTAAAATCTTCACAAGCAATATGACTTGGTAGTGATATAGATAAGACCTTGGTTGACAAAGATATTACCATTGACATTGAGTTACTTCTATGGAACCAAAAGCTTGTCATTTCTTAGACAATAAGAATACATAATGTGAAAATGAGAAGATATTTAAAAGTTGATGCCAGGAATTTCTGGTCAAGATGGCAAGGTAAATAAATTCTGTGCTTGCTTTCTCTCACAACCATATCAAAATTACAAGTAAACTACAGAGCAACCATCATTGAGAATCACCTGTATTCTAGTTGAACCAATGCTCTACAACTAAGGTCGTACAGAAGAAGTTATCTTGAGACTGGTAGGAGGAGCAGAGACAAGGAACCAGCTGGTCCCACACTTGTGTGTGACCATTAAAAATAGGGAGAGAGGGAGTATTTCCTCAATCTGTTGACATACATTTTACTTCCCAGCAATTGTTAGTTTGGCTCAAATAACTCTTATAAGCTTTCAAAAAAAAAAAAAATCAGGAGGGACATCTTGTCTGTGGAGGTCCAAACCCTGAGGAGTGAGGGGGTCCCAGCCCTACACTGGGCTCTTGAGCCCAGTGTTCCAGTGCCAGGAAGAGAAGTCCCCATAATACTGGCTGTGAAAACCAGTGGAGATTATGGCTAAGTGAGACAAGAGCAGCTGCAGTCCCATGCACTCCTTTTAAACGGTCCATGCATGGATTCACTTGCTGATGGACTCATTTGTTCTGAGCTCCAGGGCAGGGCAGCATCTCAAAAGTTGCCAGGGACAGATGGGGAGGAACTGAGCTGTCTGGCTTCAGGGCAAGGGCTGGAGATGCAGATTTCTCCTAGAAGGAGTTGGGCAAAAGCCATTGTTTCTTTAAGACTTCCCCCCTCCTGGCATGCAGTTGCAGGCAGACACCACATTTGAGTCCCCATCAACTTAACTAACACCTTTTGCTTTCCCTTCCCTGGTGATTCCCTGAGACCCTGTCCCATCCAACCTTCAGGTACATCCAAATCCACTTCCAGCGACTTTTCTTAATGAATGGCCTATCTTGGTTCATACTGCAGAATTTTTTTATAATCTCTCAAAGATTCACAAAACCCAAACAAGCACCATCTGGTTTCTGTGTGTCTTATACCACTTGTTGAGCAACCCTAAATCTGGCATAGTGTCAGGTAGCCTCTGTTTGCAGCTTGGACTCTCCAGGTACTTCCAAGCCTAGCTCATGTGCTAGCCATCTTTGGATTGCTTTGTGACTCATGCCAGGTGGCCCTAGGCAGGGAAAAGACTGTAGCTGAACTTGGTCTGCAGCTGGGCCCCTTCCAGGAGGCCTGAAAGATGGCACAGCCAATGGCCAGATTCTGACTGAGCCAGAGCATCACACAGCTGCCTCCAAGGATGACACACCCAAAGGGCAGACTGGGCAATCACCAGAGCCCTGCTAAAGCCAAATTCTGCTCCATAGGGTCAGCCCCTACATGGCAGCTCCCCTACTGTAGTCAGGACCAGTCCTCACAACCAATCAGTCTGAGGGTCAAGCCCCCAATTGACATGCAAACAGCAACCAAGGCTCAACTACAATAGGAGCGCAAACACAACCCACACAAGGGACATGCATTTGCAGCACCTGGCTCAGGTGTCCAAGGCAACTGTGTCACTGGACCCCACAGGACACCTACTACATGAGGCCACTCTATTAAACCAGGAGGCATAGTAGCCCTATCTAATACATAAAAACAAACACAAGGAGGCAGCTAAAATGGGGAAACAAAGAAACATGTGCCAAATGAAGAAACAAAACAAAGCTCAGTAAATGAACTAAACAAAATGGAGACAAGAAATCTACTGGACACAGAGGTCAAAACACCAATTATAAAGATGCTCAATGATCTCAGGGAGAACTTCAACAAAGAGATAGAAAATATAAAAATGGAGACAGAAGATGTAACAAAGAACCAGTCAGAAATAAAGAATACAGTAATTGAAATGAAGACCATATTAGAGGGAATCATTAGTAGATTAGATGAGGCAGAGAATCAAATCAGGGATTTAGAAGACTAGCAGAAACACCCAATCAGAACAAAAGAAAGAAAAAAGAACCAAAAACTGAAGATACTTTAAGGGGCTTCTGGGACATCAACTGTAACAACATTACCCTTATAGGAGTACCAGGAGAAAATAGAGAGCAGAGGATTGAAAACCTATTTTAAAAAATAATAATGGGAAAACTGCCCTAACCTGCAAAAAAAAAAAGACATACAATCTCAGAAAGCAGAGTCCCAAACAAGATGATTCCAAAGAGACCCACACAAAGACACATCATATTTGAAGTGCCAAAGTTTAAAGACATTGAAAAAATCTTGAAAGCAGCAAGAGAAAAGCAATTAGTTAGCTACAAGGGAGCTCCCATAAGACTATCAGCTGATTTCTCAATAGAAACTGCCGGCCAGAAGGGATTGGCATGAAATATTCAGAATTATGAAAAGCAAAGACCAAGATTACTTTATAACACAGCTATCACTTCGAAACGAAGGACAGATAAACAGCTTCACATACAAGAAAAAGTTAAAGGAGTTCATCATCACTAAACTAGTGTTTCAAAGAATCATAGAACTGCTTTAAGACACACACACAAAAAATATGAATAACAAAATGGCAATAACTATAAATCTATCAACAATTACTTTAAATGTAAATAGATTACATGCTGCAATGTAATAGGGTGACTGAATGGATAAGAAAACAAAACCCTTACATAGGCTATTTATAAGAGACTCACTTCAGATTGAAAGACACACACAGACTGAAAAAGCAAAGGGAAGGAAAAAAGATATTTCATGAAAATGGAAACAAAATTCTGGTAACAATACTTATACCAGACTAAACAGATTTTAAACAAAGGCTATAACAAGAGACAAAGAAGGACCCAGTAATCCCACTTCAGAGTATTTATCAGAAGAAACTCAAAATGCTATTTCGAGGGGATGTGTCATACATATATATATATATATATATTTTTTTTTTTTGCAGCATTGTTTACAGTGGCAATATGTAGAGGTAGCCTGGGTGCCCGTTGATGGATGATGGGATGAACAGTGGGTGGCACATATATACAATGGAATATTGCTCAGCCATGTAGTGAATGTGTTTTTGCCATCCGCAGCAGCATGAAAGGACCTGGTGGGTATTCTGTTGAATGGAGTATGTTAGGGAGATGCAATGTAATATTGCTTGTATGAGGAATCTAAAGAACACAATAAACAAATAAAACAGAAACAAAATCGTAGAGGCAGAAAACATTTTGATGGTTGTTGATAAGAGGGTATTTGGGTAGGTGGGTGAAAAGGAGAGGTATTAAGAAGTAAAATTGGTTGTTACAAAGTACTTATGGGGATGTAAAGTATAGCATTAGGAATATAGTCAATAATATTGTAACTATGTATGGTGTCAGATGGGTACTATATTTATCAGGGTGAAAGATGAGGAGGAGGTTAGGGGGCTGCATGGAAAAGGTGAAAGGAAAATAAGTATTAATTAGTAGTTGCATGGGCATGGGCATGTCAAATAAAGCATAGGGAGAATAGTCAATAATATAGTAATTATGAAAAGTGCCAGGTGCATACTAGACTACTCAGTAGGATCACTTCTTAAATTATATAAATGTTTAACCACTATGCTTTCTATCTAAAATCAATATAAAACCATATTGAATGTCAACTGTAATTGAAAATTTTGAAAAGGTGGGGAAAAGGTAAAGGTGAATAAAGGTTCAAATTTCCAGTTGCAAAACAAATAATTCACGTACAGCATAAAGAATATAGTCAATAATATTGTGACAACATGGTATAGTGTCAGATGACTGCTGGACTTATCATGGTGATCACTTCTTTAGGTATATAAATATTGAATAACTATGGGGTACACCTGAAACTAATATAATATTGTATGTTAGCTATATTTTAATAAAAATCTTTTAAAAGTTGATTCCAAAATACATCCAAAAAAATCATTGTTTTTTTTTTAAAACTTGGGCTGTTTAATAACAGCACTATCCCTTTCACCTTGACCAATAAATTACTAACCTTTGTTTTTAAAATTACAAAGCCCTCCATTTATTGCAAGATTGAAGCCTCTATTCTCTCTCTCTCTCTCTCTCTCTCTCTCTCTCTCTCTCTCTCTCTCTCTCTCACACACACACACACACACACACACACACACATATGCATGCGAGGTGTGACAATTAAGTTCACAAACTAGTTGCAAGGATGTTGCTATCCTTTTTTTATATCAGAAGAATTATTCATTATGAATTTGTACCAACTGGACGGGCAATTAACCAAGTTTAATATTTGGAAGTGCTGAAAAGGCTGAGTGAAAAAGTTAGATGACCTGAACAATTTGTGGCTCTTGCATCACAACAATGGACCAGCTCACACAGCACTGTCTGTGAGGGAGTTTTTAGCCATTAAACAAATTACTGTATTGAAACACCCTCACTACTCACCTGATCTGGCCCCCAGTGACTTCTTTCTTTACCCGGAGATATAAGAAATATTGAAAGGAAGATATTTTGATAACATTCAGAACATCAGAGATAATATGAGGACAGTTCTGATGGCCATTACAGAAAGAGTTCCAAAATTGATGTGAAGGGTGGACTAGACGCTAGCCTCAGTGCATAGCTTCTCAAGGGGAGTACTTGGAAGGTGACCAATGAGGTATGTAGCACTTTTTCTAGAATGAGTTCTCAAACTTAATTGTCTGACCTCATATATATATACATATATATATACCCTAAAGAAGGAAAATGTTGTGTAAGTATAGTATTAGGAAATGTTAACCACTTTTAAAATCCTGTCTTTCAGGAAAGAACGGTGACCATTAGACGACAAACTGTAGGAGGATTTGGATTAAGCATAAAGGTAGCCTATCCTTCCAGTCTATTCTTACAGAGGTTGTGCTATAATGCTGCATTTTCATGTATTTTAATTTTTGACCGATTAATTATTAGACAAGAATGGCTATAGCAAACTTCTCAATATTTGGACTTGGATGTGAATTAGGTAGGTTCTCATAGAACCATGGCCACCTTTTGATTTAGAAATTTTACAAAAATATTTGGAAATTTTACCTTAGCTGCCATTGAATATAACTCATTAAGTTCATTTAGTTTCATCTAAAATACCAAATATGGTGTTTTAGAGTGCATGTCTTCCTCTAAGCAGCCAGATTAGGAAATACTAACCTGTCAATGAATGGAGCAAGAATAAATTTTATGCTAATAATGTCTTATTAGTTAGTTGTTAATTGTTGTCTATTCATCTTTTTCTTTTGTTTCATTTTCATTTTTATTTAAGAAACCAATAAAATCTCATGTTACATTGCCAAGTATATAGGATAGACTTAATGCTTTTGCATCTGATTTATTGTAAAAAATAATAATATCGGTTTATTTCCATTTATTATTAAATTTTAATGGGTGTTTCTTTCTGTATATTGTTGACTGTTAAAGATGTACCACACCTGCAATTACATCATTGAAGCAAAACAGAAACTTTGAAAGGATGGGAAATTATATAAATATTGGAAAGGTTAACTCAATGACTTTGAATGCCTTTTAGAAACCCATACCTCTGCGTAGATAAATGAAATTTAACTTGATTGTTTAGTTAGTCATTTTCCTTATGCAGGGTGAACATCATACATCTCAAGTATATATTTCATGAAATTTTAACACAGATCAAATTATGTATGCTTAGAAAGTGGAACTCAATCTTTGGAACTACAGCTTTAGTCAACATTACAAAAATGACTCAGAAAACTAATCAATGTGGAATAGTATCATGGTGTCAAGTGATAAAAATATTACTACATAAAATGTTAGGTTTAAAATATATTTGTATTCTCACTTTATCTATCATCAAGTAAGACCCAGGAGACATACAGAACAAGTTATAGGATTTATTATGGAAACTATGCTGTGGGAATTCCATCATCCAATAGACAAGTTTTTGTTGGTTTGTTTGTTTTTATTTTTAACCACTATATTTGTTGAGATTGCTCTAAAGGATTTAATGGCATTGTTACCAGAGCATGGACTCCCCTCAGTGTGGAGTCCAGGTTTTTGGTATCCTAAACAAAGAATTGAGAGGGACACGAAATGGCAGGGGTGAAAGAGCAGTTTATTAGAAGTAAAACCACACTCCAAAGGGATAGGAGCAGACCCGAGCAAAAGAGTGGCTCAGCGCCCTGACTGGTGAGGACTTGGTAGTTTTATTTATTTCTCTTCTACAATGGGCTCTTCCTCCTTGGGTGTGGAGCCTCTTGATTGGTACTTATGATTGACAGGAGACTTCACATCATCTTTACAGACTTGCATGTTTCTTCCCATAATTCAGTCTGTTATAATGATATTAATGAACATCCGGGTATAGGTATGAGATTATAATGATAGTATAATGAGGGCTAGGTGGAATGAAGGTCACTGCAAACCTTACTGTGCAGGCATGAGTGACTGGTCTAATTTAATCAGGTATTTTATATCCTTTAGCTTCCTCATAGTGGTTAATGGTTATAGCAGATAAGGGAAAGGTTTGGGTGAAAAGGGGAGGTCTCTGGGCAGTTACTCTCCACAGGTCGTAGGACGTGCTGTGCTGATGACCCAATTCCTGTCTAGCTGCCTGCCTCAGTATGACTAAGAAAAGAAGTCTATGATGAGAGAATAAAAACTGAGTGTAAACAAAATCAAATAGTGAGAGTTGGTTTCATTTCAGATAAACATTGTCATCTACCCCACACTGACCCTATTTCTGATAGATGTTCATTTTTTTCAAGCTGAAAATGTTATTTTACTTTTTTCTATTTTCATTTATAATTTAAACCCAATAATATGTTGTTATGTATTTTTACTAAAATACCACATTTTAATCTAGACTGTTTTTAAAACATGAAGAATTTTGCCAAATGAATCATTTCAGCTTAATAATTTAATTATTTCAATCCAGCAAAAGTTTATACACTGAAGAAATAGAATAGTTTTCAAAATTATAGTAGGTTTACATTTTCTGTTCAAAATATTGGCCACAAAAATAGCATGTGAATTGTGATCGGTGCCATATTTTAATAGTTTTAACTAAAAAGGAAATTAGAATTCTTAGGACACAAACAAATTAGAAATACAAACATCAATATTTTTATATAGCATATTACCTATGTTACCGTGCAAAAGGTCTGGCTGCTCGCACCATGAAAGCCCAAATTCTAGAAGCAAGGTTGGTGGAGAGAAAAGCACGTTTATTCCAAAATGCTAGCATTAAGGGAAGACAGTGGACTCCTTGTCACAAAGACTGCCTTATAGCTTTTTTTTTTCATTAAAGTTTATTGGGGTGGCAATTGTTAGTCCTTATAGCTTTTAATACCACCAAAATATCTTATAGGCATGCAAGGAGAGGCAGAACAAAGAAAAGAAGAAGTTGGTCAGAAGAAAGGTGCTTCCCAGATGTTAGTCCGCCTCAGGGACAGGAGTGGATCCCTCTGCCAAGTAACTGGGCCAGGCGTGCACAGGGCCCAAAGTAAACAGAACCATTGAAACTGGTATTCATAGTAAATGTATAGTAAACAGAGTCATTAATGTTTGGTTTCAGGGTTGAGAAGCAAAGAAAAGAAAATCTTTGAAAAAGTCCCAAGCTAACCACACTGTCAAATCGAATTACACCAGAGGTTTAAATCTCAAAATAGAAGATATAGTGTCATCCTTACACCTATTTATACTGAAGAGTTATTTTTAGAGCTTTCCATTTTAATTTTCTCAATACTTACCCCTGACCTTTGCTTTACTGTTTTTTAAACTACCTTTTATTCTGTTAATGTATTTCAAAATATGATTATTTATTTTAAATTACAATGTTATTATACAAATCCTTTTTTCCTTTGCTCTGTCACATGTAAATTGGATAAACCACAGAGTTTATCTACTTGTACTATTTTCTTTAGATGTATTTAAAATATATATGTTATATATGTTTTAATATTATTTTATATTAATAGTTATATATTGATATTTTATACAGTATGATTATATTATATAATATGTTATATTATACAACATAATTAGATTTATATTTTATATTATAAATTATATATATAAAATGAACAGTTTAAGAAATTATTCAAAGTTAAATGCAGAATTACTATTTTAATGTTGATCATTTATTTATCTACCTATGTTTCTATTGCTGGAGTAATTTCAGTCAGCTATAACTATGCACATAATATATAAATATATATTTTATCCTTATTTGTTTCAGTTAAGTAATTACTACTGACACACACTAGAGCTTGTTATAGTGGGAATTATTATTTAAAACCATGAATATCTCAACTAGCGATAAAAGAAGGAAAAGCATATGTTAGACAATTGAAAAGACATTTACCAATATAGTTAAGACTCCTATAGGTGTTCCTGAATTTTACTGTACTCAGAAAATGTAGTGCTGTTATTTCAGTTTTACCTTCCCTAAAACTCTTTTTTAAAAATTGGTTGAAAGATAACAAGATGTCCTTTTTGGTCAGCAAATACTAAAATACCCTAACATGTGGTATTAGAAGTCTAGGCTAGTTGATCATGCTCCATACTCCTGACAAATCTTGGCTTCTGGGATCTTCCTGCCACTCTCACCATTGTACATGGCAGTAATTCCTCAGGTGTCTCATGTGGCAGTCAGTGCTACAAAAGAAAAGTTGATAGCCAACATCAGAGAGAAGCGTTTTATATAGCATGTCTTCTAGTGTTTTATTTACTAACATCCTTCAGTAGTATGATGTCTCTGAAGCTATTAATTAAGCCTGATGTCATCTGCCCATGTACAACACTCTTCTTTCTCCCAAACACTCTCTCCAGCCAGAGATTCCCCTGGAGGGGTGAAGAAATAAAAGTCATCCTTTACCCCTTTTATTTTTCTTTGCCTTATTAATAAGATAACTTTGAAACTTCTGTGACAAAAAAAAATGTGTAGGTGACTTAGAGACTGAGACAGTTATATATCTCTACACTTGAATTCTAGGTCTTCAGTTTGACATCTTCCCTTGAAGGCCAAATGCCAGACATGACAGTGCCCATTGAGGAGGGTTTCCACTTCAAAATTTCCTAATATCCCAAAGATTAAGAGGAAATAATATATTTAATGTAAATGAAATAAATATTTATTAGATTTAAATGATAAAAATATAATTTAAGTAAGTTTTAATTCACTTTCTTTTCAAATTTTGTCTACTTCCCTTCCTATTATTGTTTTGTTTTTTTCACCTTAAGAAATTTTTTGGTTTGCATTGTAAGAATTTTTTTTTTTTACAGACTCTGAGACTCTCCTTTGAGAATCATAGTTATTATTTTTAGAATCATGTCTAAAGATGCTAAACCCTCAATTTGAAACACAGTCATCTAAAAAGTGTTTTTACATCAATTACACTGAGATTCAATACAGAAATCACACAATTATCTTCTTAGACAAACTTACAGTATACATTCCTAAAATCCCATCATTTTATAATGGTAGTATTTTACCATGCAAAGGTGGAGACCAAAATTACCTATATATACATGTTAATTCTAAATTATGAAAAACAGAAACACACATACACACACCCATACACAGCCAAGGACATCTGAGCACATAACAGTTTTGTACTGATGCAGCATATGGTAAAGCAGATGTCATGAAGAGAGAAAGTGACACACACAAAGCTGACTTTCTTGCTCCCGTTTTCCCATCCTCTGGTTTAAATGAATTGTCTTCAGCTCCTAAAAATGAAAGAAATTGTTGTTTACCGCTGGGGATTATGCACATCCATGAATCACAACTTGTTTCTTTGCTTTTTTGTCTCATGTTATAGTTATTCTTTCACTGCAGCAGTTAACAAATCTAGAAGGAACAAATGTGCAACTGAACCAGAGTGCAATGAAATGAAATTTGGAGTCATGGCGTACATATGCTGATCCCTGGCACAACCCTCATTGTCTTTAAGTGACCTTTCATCCACATACTCTACAACCTCAAAGAAGCGAGAAATTCTTGCCATGCTTTCTGATCAGAAACTTAGTAATGAATCATTTCTAGGGGTTTTTGCACTGCACTCATATCATACCTGTTCTCAGTCTTCCTAGACTTATTTTTAATAAATAAGAATTATTATTCTTATTTTTACTCTTGTGTTACTTTTCTTATATAAGAGCCATTCTTATATTGAAACCAGAGGGCAACCGAGACTGGGGCTTGTGTTTTTTTCGCCACTCAGCCAATAGACTGACACAGGAGTTAGGCTATAGGATAAGCATTTATTGTTAGAGCACAGGTAATTGGAGAAGGCAGCAGGTTAACACCTTCAAAAACTGCCTTAACATTCTCAGACTGTCTTACGGTATTGAAGGAAAACTCTGGGTGTTCCTCCAGAGGACACATGACGGTTCTGGGGGTCTGCATGGAACTTTCCCTTCAGCAACATGGTTCTCTGGTGGTGTCAGCAACCCAGGAACAATGATGGGAATAGCCTGGAAAGAATGCTAGACAATAGAGATTGTACCTAAGGGTATTTATCGATTATGAGTTTCAGAATAATTTTCTAAAACAGGGACCTGGGACAGGGCACAATCTGAATTCAAGTTGCATGAAGATAATCTGTTACTAAGCTATAGGTCAAGGAAACGTGAGGTTGGGGATGCAGCGAGGCCTTTACTACAGGGGTCCCAACCAGGCCCTGCTTCAATGTCTACTATAACTTTGCTTTTTTTCTTTTTTTTTTCTGACAATTCTTGATTAAAACATCCCTCAGAAGTCACAAACTTGTGTGTGTGTGTGTGTGTGTGTGTGTGTGTGTGTGTGTTTTCTTGTATTAGTTTTTGGTTTTGTTTGCCCTTCAGTAAGTGTCATGCTCTTGTATTTTCATTTTTAAATCTCCCAATAGTCATTCTCTAAAAAATGAACAAAAGAATTACTAAACTTTCCACTTGTAATCACATATTATTCTCTATTCTCAGACTGAAACTACTTCTTTGAAACGCTCAGATTCATCAGGCAAGCTGGTATATAGTCTCAGTTTTCCTGAAGGACTTCCCTATTTGTATTGATTTTGCACATGACCTCTGGAATCCTGTCTAATTCTTCAAGTTTCTTCGCCATTCATATTGGCATTTTCTGACTCTTGCTCCCATCTCTGGGGCTCTGCTTCATTTCCCTTACACCTCTCCTGCCCTCTGGCCCTCCTGGTAGACTCCTTCTTGTAAGTGCTCATCTTCCTTGTCTGGATCATTCTGATACTTACCATTTTAAAACACAAATTAATGTTTCTATCACTACACACCAAATAGTTACCAAATTTTTGCATCATTGGACCCAATATTTTGTATTTTTGCCTCATTCTTCTTATACAGATTACCACGTGAGACATTTTTTTATCTTCCATATCTTTTACAATACAAAACCATACATGTACATATTTTTAAATACCTCTGGTCATTGTCATTTAAAAAAATCACCTTTTAGAGAAATGATGTTTTAAATATTATTAATAGAAAAATATTTTATGGAGTATTTTCTAATAGACAAGTTGTCTAATGTAAACAATAAGTTATCCAAGTTCATCAAGGAAATATTTGCAATCAAAAGTGATTTCTGTGTGGAAGCTTTAACTTTGCAACAATCAAAAATGAAATTATAACTATTATTACCATTAAAATTTTATCATATATGAACAATAATTGCTAATATTTATTAACTGATCTTTAAGCATCATATTCTGAGTTAAATACTTTATATTCTGTTTTATTTGGTTTTTACTATCATCAAAGTATATAACTAATTATTGTTATCCCTCTACAAATAATGAGATTAAGTATTAAGAAGTTAAGTTGTCATTGATGATGACTAGGCTCACAGTCTATGCTGCAGTCTCTTCCTGTAAGTCAGGAAACTAACCCCTGATAGACAGACTCTCAGACCCCCAGGATCTACCTGGCACTGACTGAGGCCTCCATGGTAGCCATGGCATGATCGAAGCACAGCGCACAGCACACAAGATCTTAAATGCCTTTCAATATGCTCTTTACTCAAACATTAATCATCAATACACCAAACAGTAAAAAGCATACAGAGTAGTACCATAATTTAGTAAAATAGAGTAACGAACCAGTCCCAAAGTCAATCAGACTCCTGGTGGAGCGAGGAAGGGTGACTGGTCTTACAGGTTGATCCAGCAGAGGTTCCGCCTGAGTGGAGCAGAGCCAAGTGGAGGGTTCTTGGAGCAGAGCAGAGTGACAGTGTCGTCACTTCTCAATTGAGACCGCTCTCTGAGCTGCAAAAGTCCTCAGCTCTTATGCAGTTCTGAGTGCCTTCCTGATGTTACCTTATAGGGGCAGCCAGCTGACAACCCTGACATCATCGTATCTTCAGTAGCAGACCTTTGGAGGTATAGCTGGTTATACCCAATTACCAGGGCAACTGGGCAGCTCCCTGGGCTTTGTCTCCTAAGTTCTTTGTGCATTTCCAAAATGGAGTTACTCTTGCTCATTCAATATGGAGTCACTCTTGCTCACACAAAACTCATTCTAACAGCTTCCAGGGGCACTCTACACGTGGCAGAGCTGGGCCTCAACCCCATGCAAACCTGATGACAAAGCCCTTTCTCTTAATAACTATACAGATATAAAACCTAAACTAAATTATCTCTAAACACTTTATTTGGGAAAAAACAAATAATGTTTCTTATCAAAGTTATTTACAATCAAGTTTATTTAAAACTAAAATAAATGGATTAAAATGTCCAGGATCAAGCAAGTGATTTCTTAATATGAAGTGCTGAGTATTAGTGTCAAATTTACGAATTAAAAATGTACACCTTCATTGTAGCTGTAATGAATTTCTGCCATTAATTTATTAATCATTTTAGGGCAAAACTTTTTAAATATCAACTATTGATATAAGTACACACACACATTTGCATGCATTTCTCCTCATTCTGTCTCCCTGCTTTTTTTTTACTTAAGTCTGATTTATCTGTTTCACCCGTGATGACTTGAATACCTACCACCATAGAAATAGGCAGGTAATGAAGCTTACATTGAAGATTATGATTTAGTCCCAAAAATCAGTTAAGATCACTGACAAATTATTATTTGAAAGACTATTTTTTAATTAAATAGCTTATTGAGATATAATTCACAAACCATACAATTTACCCATTTAAAGGGTACAATTCAATGGTTTTTATTATATTCATAGACATGTGTGTGTAGAGGAGAGGGAGAATCCTCCCCCACCCCCACATACACATCTTCTTAAGTACTTAAGGCAAGATTTACAATAAAATTGACATAAGACCAGAATAACAGGAGAAAAACCAATTTAATACATGCTCAAGGGAGAATCACAATATGATGCTCAGATAGTAAAATGAGGCTCACAAATGGTCAGACCAGGTAACTTTTTATACTTTTTAGACAAAGAAACAATAAATTTGTCATAAATTGACAGGACAAGGAAAGTTAGTGTTCATTGCAAAGGAATCAAAGCAATGTTTGGATATTTCTTAGTGAAGAATCTAAACAAAGTTTGAGTTTGGGTAGTAACTTACTAAAGGTAGTACAAGATTTGTTTATACAAACTTTTCAACTCTAAATTCTTTTAACTCGTGATAAAGTTGTCTCTCAAATCTCAAAAGCAGGGAGGGCACTTAACAAATGTGAGATTTGTCTCACCCTAAGGAGACAGAGAGGTCAGGGTTTTCTTCTTGCAAGAGTAGTTTCTTAAGTAACTTTAATTCAAAATAATCAATATGCTATTATGAGATGTCTTGTGGCAGCCTGCCCTGTGCTCCAACACGTACAATCATCATTTCACTCTATTTTACAATATGTTCAGCAGCTCAGAAAAAATATATATCCGTTAGTTATTATTCCTTTATCTCCCTGTCCTCCTGTCTTAGCTCTAGGGAACTACTAGTCTTTCTTTCTCTATAGATTTCCCATTTTGGACTTTTATGAAGGCAATCATATAGTTTGTGGGAAAGATTATTAATTTTGTTAAAAATGTCAATGTAAGAATATCCAAACCTATAGAGAATTTTTATAATGATCTATTTGAGTTGAACAGAGGATACACCTGGAAGCAAGATCTCAACACACTAGAAAAATGCTGAAAGACCGTTTGATGAGAAATGACAGTTTGCAGTTTCTTTTATGCATTTGGAATTAAAGAGGGAATTGAAGGAAGATTACAAAAAGGTAGGAGAAGACAAGGTGGGGACTGGACTACAGGATAGTTAATAAGATTATGTATTCTCTTGAAGGTAGTCAGGCTTTAGAAAGAAGGATTTGAAAGAGTCATTAGCAAGTTGTGTTAACCTAGATGCACAGAAACTATGGGCAGGGCTTGCTTAAGGCAAAGGTAAACCTTTTACTAAAAAGTTATATGCCTGAGGTGTGACTACCCAACATGACCTGCCCAGTTAGGAATTTATGACCAGATCACCCTGTGAGGTTACTTTCTGGAGAACCCCTTTTTCATCCACAAAACCAAAATAAGTGATTTTGGCAGCTAAGTGTGGGATACAAATAGATTAAGGATAGTTGCCCATATTCTTTCAGGTGATCTTCCTTAGTTGCCTCTTCCATACCTGTTCACTGGGCTCTTAACTCTAATAACTGTGTTATTACCTGTTTACCAGTATTTCCTTTACTCTAAATGAATATATAATGGTGGGGTCTATGCATCTTTTTTCTTCCAGAGCCCAGAATATGACTGATTGATTGATTGAAATAAAAAAATATATATATACATATTGCATTGAAAAGATTTATTTGGCATGGTTGTCAATCATCAGAAACATTCTGTAGTTCATTTGAATGAATTGCAGGGTTATACTAGCAAAATCGTTGTATAGAGTCCTGCTCAAAATAATTTTAGATGGGACTTTATATCTGGTTCCTATAAGGCTAGCTGTAACATTAACTATGGTTTGTAAAAATACTATTACAAAATTGAGTAATGTATGCTTTAATTATTTTCTGGGATGCATATTAGAATGTCACCTCTATTTTCCTAATCTTGATTTTACACTGGAATAATAGATCTCAATTAATTCGTTATTCTCCAAACCATGATCCTGTGCCACACTCTGGTCTAAGAACAGGTTGGAGAGAAGATGATAAAGGAAACCCTGCCCTGACCTCAGGGTCTTTATACTCTAGTGGCAAAGTAGAAATTGATGAAATTTCAATGTAAAGAAATGTAAATCACAGCCATGATTCAGTGCTAAAGAATTGAATTACTTCAAGTAAAGAGTTGTTAAAGGAGTGGGGCACTTCAGCTGAAATCTTAAATATGAGTAGGAGTTTAGCTGGTTAAAAGTAAAGAAAAAAATGCTTTCCTGGAAGACAGGGCGATATATGTTGACCTTCCTTAGTGCTCAGAGTGGTGAAGTTACAGGATGAAGCTGCAGAAGAAAAATGAGGCCACGTGACAGAAGCTTGTTAAGCATTCTGGTTTTTATTCTAAGTGTAAGGGGAAGTCTATCATCTGTTTTAAACAGGGTGAGTCACATTATTAGATTCCTGCTGGGAAAACCTCAAATTTTCCCATTTAAGTCCAGAACTAAATCTAATTAACTTCAATAGAGTTGGATTGCTCTCACATTTCATCTAATAAATGAAGGTACTGTGATTTGAAGTTACAATTTTTACCTCCTGAGTGTTGTCTTAAATTTTTCTAATTAATCATAAAGTCATTTTCCAAAAATAGTTTAAATTTTTTCTCAGAGCTCCAAATGTCTGAATAAAAAAATAAATAAATAAATAAAAAATACTGTTGAGCACAAACCATTCAGATTTCGGGAGAAATTTTATATATAAAATAAAAGTGTTGACAAAATAGGGGTTAGTTATATCTTGTCATTAAAAGATAGTTATAAATCTAAGTGTTAAGGGAAGAATGGTATTACTGAGTTGACATTCAGAAAGTTGCAATCTCAACAGCCTTTTCTCTAGACAGACCTCAGGGAGAGGTTTCCCACCCTAGTATCACGGTAACTTGCATTAAAAATTTAAGGACTAAGATAAACTTTGGACTCAATAATGCAAGGAGAGAAAATTGTGGGGGGGGGGGAAACAGCTACAGAAAAATACTCTGATGACAGCCATACAGCAAGAGTGACATAAACAATGTCATCATTTACCCTAAAATGTCTGAACGAAAATATCTGGATGACTTTGCTTCCTCTTTTTATATCACCTAAAATGTCTTCAATGGATTATTCGTTTTAGTTGACCAGCTTTTTCTTCTAAAAAATGGAGATGCATTCTTAAAAAAATCTTTCCAATTTCCAAGTATCTCTAGAAACTGTCAGTGACCACGAACATTTGATTTCATTGTACACCTTTTTAGTTACCATAGACTCAAAGTGTCCATTTGCCTGTGTGCAATCCAAGCTAAAAAAGACAGGAGCAGGAGTTTGCAGCAAAGATAGTAAATGTTAAGGAGTGGGCGTCAAGCCCAGAGACACAGGTGAACTAGTGCTCTCAAAAACCTGGCTTCCTCTTGGCTTCATGTAGCGAGGTTATATAAGGGGAAAACCATTAATCATGGTTACTATAGGAGTTGGGGCCGTCACCTCTACTGATTGGTCAGGGTTAAGGCAGGAAGCAATTGATCATATCTTCAGGTCCTGGTGTCAGTCATAGCATTAGGTCCAGTTCCAAGGGGATGTGGTCCATGGGGCTGGTTTGTTTTCATGAGTCTGGAGCTAAAACACAACTGAGGTGAAGGTGTTGTCTTTGTTTTATTAAAACCTTATTCTAGTACAAAGTTTGGTTATTGTATCTTGGTCATGGTTGATAAACTTGAAGTTTTATTCTTAAGTGAGTTTGATGCTGACCAGAATCTAATGTCCTAAGGACTTACTGATTAAAAGGAATGGACATACAGTATAAGCACAAATAGGAGGATCTGAGGGAAAGAATGCAAGTGAGTTATGTAGTTCTATCGGGCTAAACAAAGCAAGCTTGGATTAAAGTAGAATGCATGCTAAAGAAATGAAGTTCATGTGTGGTTACATTATCTTCTACTAAAAATCATTCCGCAATGTATTTGAAGATTCAAACAATTTTAAGCCTGACAAAGCCTTAGACTTCATTTATTGGTTCATGCACTTATTCCACAAACTTGTCAAAGATAAAAAGAAAAACATTATTCCATGCACTAGGGTTACATCAATGGACACAACAGATTACCAAAAAATTCAATGCCTTCATGGAACTTGCATTCTAGTTAGGGATGGAGGAAGGAGAAAGAAAACAAATAATAAATGTAAGAAATGCATAAAGAAAATAGATTAGAAACTGGTAAATGTGATGGAAAAGAATAGAACAGAATGTAAGGGATTGTGAATTTAGAATCCTAACTAGTAAATATTAAGAGTCTTGAAATGGATTAATACTAACCTTTTTACCATTTAATGTCATATAATTTTACTCATAAATCTTAATTGATAGACTATATTAGAATAATAGCTACTTTTCATTTATTTTAGTTTTTACTGTGTGCTAAATAAGCACTCACTTCCACCACACTATCAGTCAAAAATCACTAACCTTTTGATCAGATGAGAGATTATCTTAGACAGTGCTCATTAGGGACAGACAGACTAAAAGGCAAAAGCAAAGTTAGGAGCCAATACAGCTTATGCCAGAGACTTTCTTCTTACTGAATTAGGGTGGGTGGATGAATATTGGGTTCGTGAGAAATAGAAAAGGTTAATTGAGTAGTGGGTTTCAATTTCAACTTGAGTAAAACAGTTTTCAATGTTTTATTTTTCATGTCTCTTCTTAATATTCCAGAAGTAGAAAGAAATACTTGCCAAGCAAAAGTTGAATATCACCACTTTTCTCAACAACTACTGCTTATCTTCTCTTTAAGTATTTTGGTAATTCAGTGTTAAAAATAGACATTCATGGAGGACAGATGTCTATTGTAAAATAATTTATTATCCTTACAAAAAAGAGGCTTAGAAAGTTTATTTATTCTGAAGATAAACTCCAGTGGAATTTAGATCATCTTTTCAACCGTATGTTAAAAGTGCTATACTTCTTTTCCACATGACATTTTATTCTTTAATGCACTTATTTGACTTTTCAATTATTGCTTTCAACTGTCTCAACTCTGTAATATAGAAACAATTTTTATGTAGTTATTTCAGGGATTTATTTTATTTCATTATACATAAGTTCAGATAACTTATTTTTGTTTTGATTTTCATATCTCATTTTGTTAATTAGACAAAGCAGTGCTGCAATATTCTTGCCATTTTATTTTATTCTATTAATTGTTTAGTATGTGTTTCCACATGAAAAGGAATATAATGCTAATTTAAAAACTGCAGACTATCCCTTCCACATCATGCATATGCACACTCTGATTTCATCGATTTGTTCAGGTAGAGGTCTCTTTAGTCTCTTAGCATGCAAAGGGGCTGTGCTTGGTCACCTGCATAGAAAAACTTAGGCATATAGTGGAAACACATGATTATCAAGTATTTGGAGCCCTAAATAAGAATTTCTATAATGGACATCTCTGTTCCACATTGAAGAAAATACCCATTTAACTCATTATCATTTTTTATTAGGAAAATGAAAACTTTCAAAGTCATCTATTATTAATTATTGGATGTCACAGTGAAATTCTGAACAGGTAGATACGTTTCTTGAGAGCACTATCTACTTAGTAAAAAAATTCCACAAGTTTATTTAAATTGTATCTAATCTTCATTGATATACTATTCGTAGCCTCAAGTTCCTAACTAAATGCTGCATTTTTATTTTTTCAGATTAAAAAGAACCATATATGTTTTTTTTCTTTTCAGGGGGGAGCAGAACATAACATTCCAGTTGTCATTTCAAAAATCTCCAAGGAACAAAGAGGTAATGGGTTAAGAGAATTATACAGTAGCCATTCTTTGTAAGTCATTGTTATTGAAGAATAAGATGATACTTCTGAATCATAAATATGTGATTGACTAGTTCCATCTTCCTCATGACCAGGCATTAAATGGATGAGTCTGATTCCTGAGTCTAGACTCTGTACTACTGTAGGGAAAGACTTCTCTCATGGAAGAGCAAAACTGAAAGATAACAGAGCATGTGATTATATGAATAAGGGACTGCATAACTTTAGTTTCATTAAACAAACATACAACAAACATATCTGATGATGACAAGTCACATCAAGTGTAACCTATTTTAATATATATTATTTGCTGTTCTCATATGAAATTTAACTCAGCCTTCCCTATAAAATTTTATCTAGGGAAAACAATGTTTCAATGACTGACATTTATAAGACAATCTAATGTTTAAAAAGAAACTTGGAGGTGATTCTATGACTGATGGATTGAATGTTTAGATCTAAAATTTTTCATAAATACCTTAAAATTATAAGCACATGAGAAAATTTAGTCATTCCTCCAGAAGAGTGACTTTTTCTTTTCTTTTTTTTTAAGCAACTGTAAGATATAAAATGGTAGAACTAAATGGAAATATCTCAGCTTGTGTTTTAATATTTGGGCTGAATCATAGCATTGTTATTGCATTTCTATTCTTTGTGGGTCTTTTAAGACGATATCCATATTAAGCATTTATATTTGTTTCTTTTTATCAGTTTTGACATTATTTAATTAAAAAAAACTCATCTGTATGAAGAAAATAGTTGATGCATAACAGTTGTCCTCTTCCATTCATAGCGGAACTTTCAGGACTACTCTTTATCGGGGATGCAATTCTGCAGGTATGGATTTTACCATTATTCTTTTATGTGTAACCAAAACATAAAGTCATTTCATATTATACCACATAAAACTGTGCTTTGCTATCATTGCAGATAAATGGAATTAATGTGAGAAAATGCAGACATGAAGAAGTGGTGAGTTTTCTTTATTTTTTCCCAATATGATTTTCCCCACATGTAAATGAAGATTTAGTACATTGCTAAAAACTATTCATTTTATTCAATAGAAAGATATGACATTTATCCATTATGGTATCAGATTTACAAAGAATTTCTTGATTTCTTAATTGGTGGTTGTGTTGTTTGTTTGTTTGTTTCATATTAAAAACAGATCAGCGAGTACTTCCCAGGATAAAATGTATTTCAAAGAAATACCTGGGTGTGGGGGGTTTGCTATGTTTTCCCAATTTTTCTATCAATCCCTACCAACCGATGTCCACTAAGTATATCTCTACATGAAAATCATCTCTACATTTTTGCAAATGTTTATGAATTTATAAAGAATAAAATTTATGCCTATAAATTCTCATACAGGAGCAGGAACAACTGGAAGATGATATAACGACTGTGTGTGTGTGTGTGTGTGTGTGTGTGAGAGAGAGAGAGAGAGAGAGAGAGAGAGAGAGAGAGAGAGAGAGAGAGAGAGAGAGAGAATTTAAATGACCTTAATCTCAAGGCAAACAGGTTTAGTACTAGGCAGAATGCTCATCATTTTTTACTGTGCTATTTTCTTGGATGTTGGTAAATATGCAGATCTGAAGCCCTGGCCTCAGTTTAGGTGGGCCCAGGAATTTGGATTTTAACAACCAGCCCAAGTGGTTCCATTGTAGGTGGCCTCTAAACTACAATTTGAGAGAAGCTGGAAGGTTGAGGAGCTTCTGTTTGGGATGGTAAGATTACATAAAAATGATACAGAAATGAATAGGACAGTGTTAGATTCTTTGGAAAATGTTTGTCATGATTGATTAAATACTATTTATAGAAACTTTGCTGAATTTCTGCATCAGTTCACATGGGAAGGGGTAGAGGAAAAATGATGTTTAAATGTTTATACTCAAGGGGCAACAAAATGAAAAAGACTGCAAGCCTTTTGCTTCTCACAGCTCTTATTTATTTATTTATTTATTTATTTATTTATTAATTAATACATTGCTCCTCTGTTAAAAGCTATTTGGAAAACCCTATTCTGACATATTTACATATTTTAAACCTCAAAGAGGCAACCTGGAGTGTCTGTGAAAAAGCCACAGTTCTACAAATAGTTAATATTAGAGAGGATTCTTGATTATTAACACTTGGAGTAGTTAATCACTTGTATTCATCACTTGTCTTTGTCTTCCTACTTGGGCCACCCTATTGCCACTCTGTGATGAACTTTATGTAAAATATAAGTATTTACTTATATTTTAAGTAAGTATAAGTCTTAAGTAAGTATTTAAGTATTTAAGTCTTAAGTACTAAGACTTAATACTTAAGTATTTAAGTATTTAAGTCTTAAGTTTCCAATGAATATGTATAGAGAAAAGCAGTGTTTTAGACAAACGAGAGAACAGCATAGCACAGAGCACTCTGTTCTGTAGATTCATGTTAATTTTAAATATTGCCATGTAAGCAAAGACATTTTAATGTTAGTCTTTTTTTTTCAAAAATACAAAGTGATTTTAAACTCATACGGGCAGCAAAAGCAAGTACATTCTCCTTTAGAACCACATGCTGTTAGATGGAATCATGTTTGCAGTTTTCCCTTCAGAGGCAGGCAGCATGCTTAGACAAACTGATGGAGCTTTGATTAAACAGATTAGTGTGGCATGAAAGGATGGAACTTGTTAATAATGTCATTTCTTAATAATGTTCATTCTGTTTCAAAGAAAAGGAATGTAGAATTGTATTGCAAACTATATGTGGTCCTTCACAATAAACTTTTATTTTTTTAAGAGATTTAACTTCATCAGCTTTGAAATGTAGGTACTGATATTCTTATTTAATTTCAATCTTTCACTGTCCAACAGTGATTAGATCCTTTTGTCCTCACTATTAATTACCTAAACAATTAGACCTATTGCACCTCCATGGGACTGAGATGTTAATTAAATATTTAAGAATGGACTTACATGGGAATAAAAAAAGCAAAAGAAGCTCAGAGGATGTAGATGTTTTTAAAGCAGTATGCTGATATACCACATTGTTTATTCCAGGTCAATGATTCACATAAAGTTTTAAAGTCAGAAACAAATTGGGTGGGTGTGATTATATGTTGTTTGTGCATGTGCATATAACTTTTCCTTTATTAACCTACACGATTTATTGATATTGTTAGAAATTCTGCATCTGGCTCTGATCAACTTAACTCTTAGGAAGCCAACTTAACTCTTAGGAAGCCTTCAACAATATAGTTGTTACTCTATGTTGAAGTTATAAGGTTTGGCTTTTGTAGAAGGGGGATTCTTTATTGTCCACTCTGGGCACTTAGAAAGAGATGGTGGGGGAGAGAGAGAGAGAGAGCCAGAGAAGGAAAGAATGAAAGTGAGAGAGAAAGATGAAAGAGAGAGAGATAGAGAGAGCGAATAGGGCATTGGATAAACAGAAAGACTGATTTCTGAGCATATGGTCATACTGAGAAATATCAGGGGATAGATGATGGCTGTGAGGGTTGAGATTCCATGTTTTTATGGTGGGTATAAAAATAAATGAGATAAGTGTTGTACATTCATCTCTCCCTCTCAAGGTGGGTAGTTCTCATTCATGAAAAGAAAATAGCTTGTATCCTCCCTTCATTATGGTCCTGTGTTAGTGTGAAGCCTTAAAGAATTCACATTTATACCTGGGCAATACTGAAAGTCTTACCAAGAAGCTTCTGGAGTTGTATGTTCTGTAGTAGTTGTGAGACATCTCACGGTGCTATAAGCTACTACTGAAGGTCATCTGGACAATAGACATGATTGATTCCCTGGATCAGAAATCTGGAAACCAAAAAGAAAAAGAGAAAAATCCCAAGATCTAGTTAAAGATCCCTATATCTGTGGTCACCCAGATAAGGAGTTGTTCTTTGTGATAGTTTGAGGCAGAAAGATATCCTATATGTGTATACTTATTTTTAATATATGCTTTATATATCCTATATATGTATGCTATGATGTCTGGGATCCCTAAAGCAGCTGCTACAGACTTGTACTATAGAAATTATTATTCCTTTAATCAATAGTACCAATGATATACATGCAAGCAAACTCCCAGAACACCTCCTTGGGTTCCTGGTTTGGGTTTTCAAAATAGCATAGGAGATAGCATATTTGATCCTTTTGGGAGTACCCATCAAAAGACAAATCTAATGCCTTCTACTGTGGTCTGAAAGCCTGTGCCTCCTCCAAATTCATACGTAGAAACCCTAATGCCAACATGATGGTATTAGGAACTGGGGCCTTTGGTATGTGCTTAGGTTCCACCCTCCTGAATAGGATTAGTGCTCTTATAAAAGAAGTTTCCCCCAAAGACCTCCCTGGCCACTTCCCTCACGTGAATATAGAAGAATTGTCTTCGCCTAAACACTCTGGCATACTGATCTTAAATTTCCAGCCTCCAGAACTGTAAAAAATAAATTTCTGATGTATGTAAACTACCCAGTCTGTGGTATTTTGTCATAGCTGCCTGGGCGGAGTAAGCCACCTTCCAAAATGGTAAATGTTCAATCCTGAGCAAGTTGATTCAGAGATTTGGAGTTAAATTAGATGTTTTTACTTCGCTTCTCTCCTGAAACTCTATTTTATGACAATAAACTGTGTTGTTGGTAAATATTTTGAAACTGGAAAGATGATTTTCATTTCAGTGGTAACTGTCCTAGAAGGTCTGGGAAAGCTGGAACAAATGCTAATGTCTAGTAAACATTCATTACAGAACTCAGATAGGAATCTGAGCTAGCTGGGATATTAAAAGGGACAGTTGAGAACCTGTAGCTAAGAATAGGAAATTGAATTAGAATTCTACTAGAGTCTGAGTATTTGGCCCCAGGAATGTCAAAGGGCGTGGGTGAGGTTCCTACTAAAATAAAGGAAGAGATATATTCTGAATAGTAAGTTTCTCAGCCTTTGCCCTTCTTTCAACTCTCAGAACACAGGCAGCAGGCTTTTGTTTGTTTTGTTTTGGTTTCTTTCACTAAGGGAGGATGTTAGAAGATTTTTCTTTAGTGAAACTGATTTAAGAGAAGTAGACCACAAATTATACAATAATACCTTTGAGCTCTGCAGGCTGGGTTCCCACTAGTAATAACTCTGCAGTAGAGCTCAGTGATGGATAAACCATGTATCCTCTACCCAAAGCCATCAATTTGCTTTTTAATGTCTCACTTGTAAATATTGGCTGATACCGTAGGATTACCAGTATTTGAATAAAATCATCCACATCAAAGGTAAAGGTTAAAACGGAAAGAAAAAAAAATGAAAGAAAGTTTCAGGGGGAAAAAAAGGACTTAATACTCAAATATTTATAGAGAGGTGGAAGAAATCATCACATAAATTAAACAGTTAAAAAGTCTATGCTATTCTATTTATTTTATTGCTCACATGGTTCCAGCATTGGCTATCAGGAGCTCTTTCAGTTGGTTTCTGTGTTGCTTAGAAATATGTACTCCCCTTGATTTTTTTTTTTTTTTTTTAAGCTCTTCCTTGGTTTCCAGCACCACAAGAATTTTCAGGCTCATCTTGTATATATCCTGCCAGTCCAAGAATCAGCTCTTTCTCCTAGAGATCCCATCTCCTTTTATTAGAGAACATATTATAAACTAAAATCTGGGTGCTAGGTGTGCTCAATGCTACTAGAGTAGCAGTGTCTTCTAAGCCCTGTCAGCTGATAGAACAGGAAATGTGTGTATATACACTTGTTCATATATACATATATATTCACACACATTTCTGTATGAAACCATGTATATTTATATCAGGCTAAATATTACGTTTATATGGCTGTCTCCAACTTCATCCATTATTACATCAATCATTCCAGCGTCCTCCTTCTGCTTATCTGTAATCTCCCACTCCAACAGATAGTTATACCATCTGACATCCATTCAGTTAATTGTTCAAATCCAAAACACATGTACAGCAGTATCAAAATTGTTAACCCATTCCCCAATGAGAAAAAGTTTATTAAGTAAAAGGTTTTTTTGTGTTTTTTTAATTTTTTCCTCTTTCTCTGCCTCACTCTCCCTCCTCCACCTCCCAACGCCAGTTCAAGCTGTTGTTTCTCAGTCTAGTTGTGCAGGACACAGCTCCCTGGACCATGCTGGTATTATGAGCCTTGTGCTCCCCGGGGCTGAGGCAGTTGGTCGCAGGTCGTCGTCGGCCACTCACAGCAGCTCTTGGCAGCTCTTGCCGGCTGTCGGCCGCTCAGGATGTCTACAGGCCACTCACACTGGTCACCGGCTGCTCGTGGCAGCACACTACAACACACAACAGCCCCTCGCAGCCCAGGGCAGCCCAGCTCTAGGGAGAACCGTTGTTCACAATCTCAGCTGTAGAGGGCGCAGTTCACTGGCCCATGTAGGAATCGAACTAGCGACCTTGGCGTTAGGAGCATAGCTCTCCAATCACCTGAGCCACTGGGATGGCCCCAAGTAAAAGTTTTATGTACAGTTCATTTTTTTCTTTCAGTTTTACAAATTTCATAAATTTCCGAAGTTGCATAAGTCAGTACCACTACCTCAACCCCTTCAGTGAAATTGTTTCAAATACTTGTAATACAAGTAGGTTCTCCTGACACACTCTGCATTCCATTATCATATCGCCCAACCTCCTAAATGATTTTTTAAAAAGATTTGCATAGATTAAGTCTCACTTTGTTTTGGCTGCAAATTCTGTGGGTTCTGACAAGTGCATAGTATCATGTATCCACCATTACAATATTATATAGAATAGTGTCACTGCCCTAAACATTTCTCTTCATCTCTTCCTCCGCAATTCCTCCCCATACCACAGTCCTCTGGAAATGACCATTTCATGGTCTGTATAAGTTTGCCTTTACCAGACTGTCATATAATTGGAATCGTAGAGAATGTAGCATTGTCACATTGGCTTCTTTCACTTAGCAATGTGCATTTAAGTGTCTTTTACTGGCTTGATAGTGCTTATAGTGGCTTGATAGCTCATTTCTTTCTGAGCACTGAATAATATTCCATTGCTCAGACAATGGAATATTGAACAACTACACTGCAGTTTGTTTATCCATTCATCTATTGAATAATATCATTCTTGCAAATATGAATAAAGCTGCAATAAATATTTTCAGACTGGTTTTTGTGCAGACATAAGTTTTCAAATCAATTGAGTATAACCTTGGAGGGTGATTGCTAGAATATATGGTTAAGACTATGTTTAGTTTGTAAGAAACTGCCAAACTCTTCCAAAATATCTGTACCATTTTGTACAGCCACCAGTAATGAAGGAGAGTTGCTGTTACTCTATATTCTCCCAGCAATTGGTATTGTCAGGATTTTGGAATTTGGCCATGTTAACAGGTGTATAGTCATATCTCATTGCTATTTTCATTTATAATTCCTTAATAACAGTGATGTTGAGCATATTGTTATATGATTATTTGCCCTCATATTTTTTTGGTGATATATGTTTTCATATATTTTACCCATTTATTTGGTTGGTTTGTTGATTGCTAAGTTCTATGTTTATAGCTCTTTGTATATATTTGATACAGCATCAAATATATGTTTTAAAAATTATTCTCTCCCTATATGTGGGTGAGCTGCCTTTTAATTTTGTTTAAAATGTATTTTTCAGAACAAAAGTTTTTAATTTTAATAAAGTCCAATGCATCAATTTTTTCCTTTCATGAATTAGCTTTTTCTGTTGCATGTAAAAACTCATCACCAAACCCAAGTTCATTGGATAATCTCCTTGGTTTCCTTCTAGAATTTTTATAATATTGAAATTTACATTTACTTCTAAGAATGATTTTGAGCTAATTTTTGTGAAATTTTGTAAAATCTGCTTCTAAGTTATTATGATTATTATTATTATTGTTATTATTATTATTATTATTATTTTCTTTTTGGCATACAACTTTCTGTTTGCTCCAGCACATTTGTCAAAAGATTATTCATTCCCATTGTATTATATTTGCTTCTTTGTTGATGAGTTGGCTATATTTGTGTGAAGCTATATCTGGTCTTTTTATTCTCTTCTATTAACCAGTATGTGTGTTGCTTTGCCAATAGCATACTGACATTATTATTGCAGCTTTATGGTAAGTCTTGAAATCAGGAAGAGTATGCCCTCTAACTTTGTTCTTCTTCCTCAGTATTTTGTTAGCTATTCTAAGTATTTTTCTTTTCCATATAAATTTTAGAATCACTTTTAGATATCTGCAAAATAGATTTTAGGATTTTGATGGTGGTTTCATTAAATTGATTGATCAATTTGGGAAAATCAACTGCTAAACAATATTGAATTTTATACATGCATGAGCATGAATTATTTTGTTTCTTTTCTATCTTCAGAGTTTTCTAGATTTGCATATATAATGCTATATGCTCACATATTTTGTTAGATTTAAACCTAAGTATTTCAATTCTTAGGTATTATAGTAAAAGGTATTGCTTTTTTTACTTCAAATTTCAATTAGTGATTGCTGGCAAATGGGAAATCAATTCATTTTTGTATAGTAAATATCTATCCTGCTCCATTAAAAAAAAAATCTCGATTAGTTCTAGGAATCGTCTGCTATTGTTATTGTTGATTTTAGTAGATTCTTTGGGACTTTCTACAAAGATAATAATATCATCGGTGAATAAAGATGACTTCATTTCCTTCTTTCCAATCTATGATCTTTTATTTCCTTTTTGTTATTGTCATATTGCACTAGCCAGGACTTCCAATACAATTTGAATAGCTATTGTGAGAAAGTACATCCTTGCTTTGTTTCTTGTCTCAGTGGGAAGGAGTCTACTTTCTCACCATTAAGTAAGATGTTAGTTAGGTTTTTGTAGATGTTCTTTACCAAGTTGAGAATTTCCCCTATATTCTCAGTTTGCAGAGAGTTTTAATCAGATGTATGTTGGGTCCTTTCAAATGCTTGTCTTGCATCAATTGATGTGACCATATATCTTTTGTTCTTTAGCCTTTTGATGTGGTGGATTACACTGATTGAATTTAAAATATTGAATCATCCTTGCTTACCTGCTGTAAACCCAATTTGGATGCGGTGTGTATAATTCCTTTTATACATTGTTGGATTTGATATGCTAATAATGTTTGAAGATCATTGCATCTTTATTCGTGAGATATCGGTTTTAATTTTCTTTTTCTGTATTTTTTAAAATTATTTTTGGTACTAAGATAATGCTAGTATCAAAGAATGATTTACACAAACAGAGAAAGTCGAGAACCGTATGAGTTCACTCCTATGTGGGATATAAAACTGAAAGCAACAAAGGAACAAGACAAACAAGCAAAAACTCATAGACACAGACAAAAGTTTACTGGTTGCCAGCGGGTAAAGGAAGTGGGGGGAGGTAGAAGAAGGTAAATGGGCCAAATATATGGTGATGGAAGGAGAATTTACACTAGGTGGTGAGTACACAATGCAATAATATAGATGATGTATTATAGAATCGTACACTTGTAACCTATATAATTTTATTAGCCAATGTCACCCAATAAATTTATTACCAAAAAAGTTAGGAATTAAAAAAAAAAGAATGTATTGCAAAGTGATGCCTCTACCTCTATATTCTAGACAAGATTGTAGAGACTTGGTATAATTTTTTCATTAAATAAGTGATAGAACACACCAGGGAATCTTTCATGGTTATGTGATTTTTTAAAAAAATATTGTAATCTTTATTGGTTACATATTGTAACCAATTTGCAATATTGTAATCTATACCTATTAAATTTCTTTAAAATATATAGGCCATTTCATAAAATCTATTTGTCTTTGTGGGAGTTTCAGTCTTTGTGTCTTTTTCAAAGAATTCATCCATATCATCCAAGTTATCAAAATTGTCGGCATAGAGTTGTTCATAGTATTCCATTACATTTATAAATGTCCATGGGATCTATAGGGATGAACCCTCTTTTATTTGGATATTGGTAATTTTTATCTTCTTCTTTTATTTCTTGGTTAGTCTGGCTGGAGGTTTATCAATTGTATTTATCATTTCGAATAATATGTATTTAGTTTTATTGATATTTCTCTATCATTTTGGTTTATTTTTCATTTCTTTTATTTCATCTGTATTTTTTATTATTTGTTTTCTTCTTAATGCTTTAAGATTGGATTGCTTTATTTTCACTAGTTTCCTATAGTGGAACCTTAGATCATTGATTTCAAATTAATCTTTTTTATTAATATATGCATTTAATAATATAAATTTCTTTGCAAGTATTGCTGTCACTGCATTCCACAAATTTTGAAAAAATACATTTTATTTTTAGTTAGTTCAAAATATTCTTAAATTTCTCTTCAGAGTTTTTCTTTGACTCATGCATTATACAGAAAGGTATTGTTTTATCTCCTAACATTTGGAGGATTTTCCAGCTATCTCTGTTACTGATTTCTACTTTAAATTTCTTGTTGTCTGAGAACATAGCTTGTATGATTTTTATTCTTTTAAATTTGTTAAGCTTTGTTTTTTAGTGACCTAGAATCTGGTTAACTTTGTGAATTTTCCATATGAGCTTGGGAAGAATATACATTATGCTGTCTTTGGATGGAGTATTCAGTAACAGTCTATTATATAAATTTGAAAGGTAGTACTGTTTAGTTCAAATATATCTTTACTAAATTGCTACCTGGTTGAAATATCAATTCTTGAAAGTTCTGTTAAAGTTTACAAATATAATAATCAATATGTCTCTTTTTTCTTTTGGTTTCATCAGCATTTGCCTCATATATTTTGATAGTCTGTCCCTAGGTTGTTTTATATCAGTATATGAGGTCAGACAACTAAGTTTGCACACTTGTTGCAACGATGTTGCTAACTCTTTTTTATATCAGAGGGATTATTAATTACGAATTTGTACCAAATGGACAAACAGTTACCCAAGTTTACTATTTGGGAATGCTGAAAAGGCTCCATGAAAAAGTTAGATGACCTCAACTTTTCACCAACAATTCATGGCTCTTGCATCACGACAACCAGCTCACACAGCACTGTCTCTGAGGGAGTTTTTAGCCAGTAAACAAATAACTGTATTGGAACACCCTCCCTACTCATATGATCTGGTCCCCAATGACTTCTTTCTTTACCCAAAGATAAAGGAAATATTGAAAGGAAGACATTTTGATGCCATTCAGGACATCAAGAGTAGTACGATGACAGCTCTAATGGCCATTCCAGAAAAAGAGTTCCAAAATTGCTTTGAAGGGTGGACTAAGCACTGTCATCAGTTCACAGCTTCCCAAGGAGAGTACATGGAAGGCCACTGTAATGATATTCAACAATGAGATATATAGCACTCTTTCTAGGATGAGTTCGCAAACTTACTTGTCAGTTCTTTTTTTCTATGCCTTTTCTCTGTGCCTTTACCTTAAACCTATGACTGTCTTTCCATTAATTTTTTTTTTTTTTTTTTTTTTTTTTTTTGTAGAATTTGTTGTTGGGTCTTCTATATCCCCTTGACAATCTCTGTGTTTTAATTTATATATGTGGAGCATTTAAATATACAGTGATTGTTGATAATAACTGAATGAATATCCAACATGTTTATAACTCTTTTCTATTTGTTGCATTTGTTTTTTGTAATCCCCCACCCCCCGCAACCCACTCACCCCAATTCTTTTTTGATTTCCTTGGTTTAAATTAAGCTTTTTGTATGAGTCCATTATATCTCTTCTTTTTGTATGAACTATACATGAAAAACAATTAGTATTTACCTTAGAGTTTCCAAATGACTTTTAATTAATCTGCAGGCACTTTCAAGTAGCCCAATACTGCTTCAAGCACAATTCAGTTATCTTATCATGGAATATTCCTAATTTATTCACAACATTGCTGTCATTCATGTAACTTATCTATACTTTTTATGACCTCAGATATTATTACTATTACTATTTTAAATTAAACATTGTATTTCCAATCAATTAAGAATAAGAGAAATAAAATACTTTACTTTTATTCACTCCTTTAGCTCTTGCTTTCCTTATGTCTGAGTTTCTGACATATCATTTCCTTAACCCCTAAAGAAATTCTTATAATATTTCTTGCAGTACAGGGCTCTGTTAAGGCATTCTCTGTTGTTGTGTATCTGATAACATTTTTATTTCTCCACCTAGAATAATTTCATAGGATATAGAATTCTAATTTGATGGTTTTCTCTTTTAACACTCTAAATGTTTCACATCACTCTCTCCTTGCTTTCATATTTTCTGATAAGAGATCAGCTGTAATTCTAATTTGCATTCCACTATAAGTAAGTTGTTTCTTCAATCCTCTGACTTATTTCAGGATTTCATTTTTGTCTTTGATTTTCTGTAAGTACCCAAGAGAAATTATATATTTCCACACAAAAAACTTGTATACAAATGTTCATAGTAGTATAATTCTTAGCAGTCAAAAAGTAAATGAATGGATAAACAAAATGTGGTATATTCACGTAATGGAATGCTATTGGACAAAAAACAGAATGAAGTTCTTATACAGGATACAATATGGATGAACCTTGAAAATAAACTAAGTAAAAGAAGCTAGTCACAAAATACCACATATTGTATGATCTCATTTAAATGAAATATCCAGAAAGGCAAATCCATAGAGACGAAAGTAAATTAATGGTTGCCTAGGGCTAGGGAGAAGGAGTAATGAGAAGTTAATGTTAAAAGATGCAGGGGTTCTTTTTAGGCTGACAAAACTTTTTCTAAAATTTGATAGTAGTGATGATTACACATCTCTCTCTCTCTCTCTCTCTCTCTCTCTCTCTCTCTCTCTCTCTCTCTCTCTCTCCATATATATATATATACTAAAATAGGTGAATTTCATGGTCTATAAATAATTTATCAATAGAAATGTTGGATGAAAAGAAAATACATTTGCAGAAGTCATTTAGTACCATTTAAATGTTATTTTAAACTCTACTGTTTTAAATTTAATTTTATTTAAATTTTTGGGGTAAAATAAAAAGCAAATACAGTAAACCATACAAAACAAATATAGCTTAGCAAATTATTATGACAAATAAACTTTTAATTATTGCTCTGCTAAGAAATACAATTTTGTCTACCATCCAAAATACCCATTGTATACTCCATCGTAATCACAGCCTTCCAGATATAACTGCTAGGTTAAATTTTATATTCATCATCTACTTTAGTGATTTTTATTATATGCCCCCCCCCCCCACACACAGCATTGATGGACATTTGTTTAAGGATCAAAGGAGTTGATTGAAAGAGCTCCCAATGGCCAAAGCTGGAACCATTTGAATAACAAAATAAATAAAGTAGTATTGGATTATAATCCACTTTATAAATACATATCTATGAGACTTCACTGATATAAATGATTGAATAAATAATTAAATGCAGAACAAAAGACAAATCTGTGCAGAACAATATCAAGTAATTTATGCAGATAGGTCACATTCATGGAGGTGAAATATAACTCTTCACTTCATAAGTTTGGGCTTTACATAGAGGAGGAAAGAGTAACTTGGGAGTGTAGAAACCTGACAAACACTACCTCAGCCAGTTGATCAAGGTCAGCATACCTAACACTAGTAGTTATGGTGATAGATGTGCCCTTGACTTGATAAAAGGACAATGATACCATACTTCTGTGGTCCTTCCAAAATCACACAAACTCAGCTTAATAATGAGAAAAACATCAGACTAATCCCAATTCATAAACATTCTACAAAATATCTAACAAGTACTCCTCAAAACTTAAGGTTATCAAAAACAACAGAAGTCTTTGTATGAGAAATTGTCACAGCCAAGAGGAGCTTAAAGAGACATGACAACTAAATATAATGTGATTTTCTGGATGGGATCCTGTAACTAAGAAAGACATTAAAGGGAAACTAAGGGAATCTGAATGAATTATGGACTTTAGTTAATAAGAATGTATCAATATTTGTTCATTATGTATGACAAAATTACAAAATTAATGTAAGATGTTAATAAGGGAAACTGAGTATAAGGTATATGGGAACATTCTGTGTTATCATTTCAATTTTCTATAAATCTAAAATTATTCTAATATAAAAGAGATTATTTTAAAAAACTGAATAGAATTGTACTTACCATGATCTTATACTGTTTTTTTTTTTTTTTTCTTTGACTTTTATTTCTTTCCTCTCTCTTTCTGGCATGTCAGCTCCTTGGGGGTGGGAATTGTTTCTCATTTATTCAATGAGTTGTGTATTGACAAAATCCAAGAGATTAATAAATATATACTGAATGAGATATTGAAATACCCTCCCCACTTCAAACTAGACTACCCCACTAGTCTAAGAAATAGTTTTCCTTCTCTCTTGTAGATCTTGCTTCCTTATTCTTTTCTCACCCTTTCCAAATAATTACCAATTTTTATATTAAACTGCCATAACAGTTCTCTTACCAACTTAAGAAATTAAGGTTTAGATATTAGCCCTTGGACAACTGGTTTTAAAATATGCCTTTACTTTTCCCACAAAGCACATGGGATTATAGATAAACAGAAATCTGTGTCTCCAAGTACCATTTTGAAAACTTCTCCTTGAAAACCTCTTTGGACTCTATACAGCTGGGAAATTGTAGCTATGAAATTCAACTAATGAAGTCTGACTCCAGAACTCAATTTTAACAAGCACATACCATTTAGATTAAACAGTTTTGGGATAATTTTATTATGATAAGCTTTTTTCCTGAAGATATAAATATGATTAAAGTTCTTGGATTTTTGTTTTTTCCCCGAATGTTATAGATCTTGATTATTGAGGGATTATCCTGATTATTCAGCTTTCTGTCCTGAATGTGAATCTCATCTCAGACCTACTGTCCAACAGTGTTTTTAAGTGCTTCAAATCTGTAGTGTGTTGTGTGTTAATGGAAAAATGCTTTCTCTCCTGTAGCATTTGAAATGGATTTCTTAATTCCTGTCCTCTACCTATTTCCCTACTGGGGGGGAAATTGTTGGCTGCTTTCCTTTTTCTCATCCAACTTTCCCCCACCTTCTATATGTCCCCCATGTTTCATTTAACCCCTCATCTGCAGAAAAGCTGGATTCACGTGGCATAAGATTTGTACATCCTGGCATCATTATAACTCACTGGAGAGTCCTTTCCTCCATTTTCACAGATAGCTCTATCTGGAGTCTGGCAACACATTGTCTCCTGGGCCCATCCAACATTGCCCCATTATGTTGTCCTTTATATTAGGGTGGTTGTGGGTTTCTGCTGCTGCTAAGTCTACACATTGCCTCATTCCTCGGTTGAGATTTTCTTCAAATTCCCTGATTAAATCCCTCTGCTTAAAATGCCTATAGTAGTTTCTATCAACTAGACCCTGACAATTACAGATATTTGTCTATATTTCAAGTTTCCTTGGTATCTTAATGAATGCTGTTGTAATATTCATTGTAGAAGTTCAGTAAATATTTGTTGATTAGAATAATAAATTAGATGAGGAAAGGTTATAAAAATAGATGAATTATTAACTATGGGGACCATAAAACAGTAAGACCTTAACCTAACTCAGGGAAGAACACCTCTGGCTAAAACTACATGTCAAACATTTTGGAATATAATACTTACATCTTTTTTTTTTTTTTAACTCATAAGAGTTAATATCTGAAACCTTTCAATATAACATTCTTTAGTAAGTCATTCTCTCTACCCTTTCTTCCTACTTTCACCTTACACACATTTATACTCACTCTGATTGTGGAGCCTAAAGTTAGCTTTGACAAATATTATCATCCTTTCCTTCTTTGAGATTTTTCCAACTTGAACAAATTTAACTTTCAGGGCCAGTCCTTGGTCAGGTGAGTGCAGTCACCTTTGGAATGGATGCAGGCACTTTCAGTTCACTGACTTGAGATATCTTTTTATTTTTTTAAGTTTATTGGGGTGACAATTGTTAGTAAAATCACATAGATATCAGGGGTACAATTCTGTAATACATCATCTATATATGTGTATCACATTGTGCGCTCACCACCCAGAGTCATTTCTCTTTCCATCACCATATATTTGATCCCCTTTACCCTTATCAACCATCCATTACCCCTCTTACCTTCTGGTTACCACTAAACTATTGTCTGTGTCTATCAATTTTTTGTTTCTTCATTTATTTGTGTTGTTTCTTTGTTGTTTTCAATTTTATATACCACATATACCTTAAAAAATATATGACAGAGATATGTCTAAATACGTTGCATTAGTTAGAACTATAATGTTTGATTTACTTAAATTTATTTACTATTTATCAGGGGAGCTTCTCACATGAATTCACAAGTTCCTAACATACAGCATCATTAAAAATCTGAGAAAAGAAATGGTAACACACTATTAGTTAGCATTAAAATAATTACATGAGATATACTTTTTTTGGCATGAAAATATTGACATAAAACATCCAAAAAAACATTTAGAATCATCCAAAAAAATTTAGAATCTCTAAAGTGTTTCTTTCACACTGACTTGATGTTAAAGGTTTAGTCAAAATTGTTTCATATTCTTTACAAAATTATATTTTGATGATCAGATATTGGATATTTTGTATTGTTTCAAAATGATTAGTAAAATATTCTTAGTTTTGCAGCAGAAATCAGCTTATATTTAATATAAAATATTTAGTTGAAAGAATTATAGGTTGTGAAAATGAGAAAATGTATATTGTTTTCAAAGTGATATAACTCAAATAGTGTCAGAGACAAAAAACCATAATTACCATCAGTTTTATTAATAAACAAGTATTGAATATCTAATGTGCATATAGCATTAAAAAAAGTCATACTAGAGGCTCTGTTTCTCTCTTTAGAGTTTATAGTTTAAGATGACAGCATCCACAAAACAGAGTAGTAATAGTTTGAAGGCATGCATTATAAAGTATTATATACAGCATAAAATATAAGGTATTATCAGATGCTAGTGATAGAAAATATATAAAATATGCTTTATTTTGATATTTTTTTTACACTCTTGTATGGTAAATGTTGAGGAAAATTTGCCTTCATTGGTTGATGTGAGCTTTTGTCTATTAGCTTTTGTCTGTTCCTGTATGTGAGGTGATTTCTGTGCTGTGATCAGGGGTTGAGTAAATTGTCCCTTTGGTCCCATTCTCTCGCTCAGGGGGGATATGAGATGATGCTTGTTGTTCTGTCTTTGCTGTGAGGTGATGATTAGCTTAGGGTTAAAGAAATTCTTGATCAGGGGTTGAGAGAATTACCTCTGTTCTGTCTGTTTCACCCACATCAACAGATTAAGAGAAGAAGTTGCTAAGTTATATCAAGACAATGTGACAGGCACGTTGCCAGGCTTTGGAAGACCTTGAGCTGATGGTCCCAAGCAAGAACAGTAGATATTGCTTATCCTGATGAATTGGCCCTTCGGCCAGATGGGCAACATTCATATCAGTAACTGTCGGACTGTCCCAGAACTGGCCATTCCTTGAGAGGGGAGGCAGGAACATAAAACTTAGCTCTGGGGTGCATCTAAAGAGATATATAAGACAGACATCAGGTGGATTGATATGGATTGATTGCTGTTTCAAGAGATTGTTATTCAGAAGATTTGCTGTTTCAGGACTGCTTTTCAGGATTGGATTATTTCAGAGTAAGAGATCGGAACTTGCCTCAATGGACAGTGGAGACTTATTTTGTTGGTTAATTGTCATCATTCTAGCATCTTTGGGAACTTGTATGTAACTTGCAGCTTGCAGTATCAGAAGACTTCCTAACTTCCAAGAACTACAGCAACAGCAACAACAGCAGCAACAATGCCAACAGCAGCAGCATTCTTGGGAACTAGCAAACTAGTTGGGTGTGGGGGACGCATGAGTTTCTCTCAGCCACAGACCTGGCAAGGTTTTGATTTATGAGATTTCCAGTACCATTCCCCACCCAGGTTTGGTGAGCTTTTGGCATCTACTGTAATAGTTACTATCCTATAAAGCTTGTTACTGCTTTTGGATACTCCTTACTGATGCTATTTGTGTATTTAGCCTAATGATTTTTGATCAATAGTAAACATATGTTGGGATCTCTTAAACTTATATGTATGTGTACTTCTTTGACATGGCATTGTTATCAATATATATAGTTTAGTCTTACCCACGTTTACTTTCTGTCATTAGCACATTCTATTAAATGCCTTTGTCTTCTGCAATTGCATATTGCTAAATAAATTGATTATATATTAATAAATAAATTAATTAGCCCCACTTTAGCCTGTGCCCCCCCCTTTACTTTTCCCTGCTCATCATTACAACTCTGTTCCTATAATTAATCATGCTCCATATATTCAAGGCATGTGAAGTAGTATGCTTGTTGGGTAGAAAATAATTAAAAAACTTTACTCTTTTTCTGTTAAAGCCCATTGAGATTATATATAGTCTGGACAAAATGCCTGCACTCTGTTTTCCACTTTGTTTCTTTGGCCTCAATGAAAGAAATCATAGTATCTCTCTTTTTCCTTATCAAGAGTTGGGATAAGGTTATATATATCTCCTAGTTACATCAAAGAAAGTTTGATGATTCGTTTGAAAAATGTCTAAAAATTTCTTTTCAGTTTCTTTCACAAAGCAATATCAAAGAGAAGGCATAGTTGATTGGTCTTATTGATCTCATTTACAATGAAATATTTGTTGTTGCTAATTAGTTTTGTGATTTCTGCACTGTAAAGAAAGTGAGATGGTCAGTTCATCAGTGAACAGAAATAGTGCTGATCCTAGATTTCAACCCTGCATGCTGTGTGTTAGAAACATTTTTATTGAGTCTCCAGTTTATGAAGTTAAGATAGGAACAAAGTTAGCAGGGATTTCCTAGTCTAGTGATCTGATAAATTGTTGCCCCACTCAGTCTGTCAACATGTCTTTCCCATGTTTCCTCTTTTTCTCTCATTAAGTTGTAGTTATGGAATAACTCTGTCTGGGAGTATTGCTGCCTCACGTTGCTATGGAGACAGAGCAATAATAGATATGAAAGTAACAGCAGCTTTTTTTGACTCCTCTTATTACTAACAAACATTGACTTATATTCAGGACTTCAAGTATAACTAAGGCAGGTGGAATGACAATAAGAGGATTTTAAAGACATATGAATCTAATGTCTTTAACACCCCAGGTAGGCATGGAGTCCAGCTTCCCTTATTCTTACCTATTTAGCACCTGTTTTTCAAAGGAAATATTTGTGAGGATTATAATCAGTAGTTTTCTCCAATGCTGTTTCATTTGAAAGAATTATTTGTGAGTTCACATACCCTAAATGGACACTTGTTCTAAAATTTCTAACTGAATATAAACCATTTCAATTTTATGTCTTGAATGAATAGCTTATAGGTTTCTGGAATGGGCATTAATTTACTTCTATTCATTTAAAGATATAGAGCTTAAATTCCTGTTGTTAAACCATTGCTACAAGGTCACAAAAGAAACGTAAGATTGCAGATGTCTTCTGACAAACTGCAGTTTTAAGACGTGGGGACTCATGTAAAAATAGAGTGGCACCAAACTATTTTGAACATATTAACATTGAATGTGTTTACCCTTTTCCTGGCAATTCCTTTGGATTGAGATGATGACGCTAGCAGTTTGGAGAAGAAAGGGGATGAGAATGAAGTCTGAGCCTAAAATTGAGTGCATAAACAGAGATTTCCCAAAGAGTGTTTTTTAGTTTTTGTTTGTTTGTTTTGTCATTCAGGTGGTGGCAGGAGTGTCCTTAAGGGCTCTGTTAGAATAGAAGTAGAAAAGTAGACCAGAGAGAAATTCAAGATGACAAAATAGAAAGACAATAAGTTTATAATTTTGCTAAAGGTCATCCTTATGTAATCTCAGTAATTTCCGTATAAGTACGATGGTGACATATATTTGCATACATTCCAAATATAGTGCATGCATCTCATAAAACACATGTATTATGCATAATTTTATAAATAACTTGTGGCTTGTACAATTGTCATATCTCCAACATTTCTGTGCATGATCTATTTCTCTGAAGACTGAAATTTGAAGCAATTATTTAAAAAAAAATTAATGTATTTTTCAGTTTCCAGTTGACATACAATGTTATATTAGTTTCAGGTGTACAACATAGTGATTAGACATTATATATCTTATGAAGTGATTACCCCGCTAAGTCTAGTACCTGACACCATATAGAGTTATTACAATATTATTGACTGTATTCCCTATGCTGTATTTTATATCCCCATGACTATTTTTATAACAGGCAATTTGTATGAAGTAATTATTAAGTAACAAAATGCAGAAATATTTTTCTTCATATATTTAGCAACATATAAGGCAGATTGTTTTGTCCCTAATCATTTAATACATTATATTTGAGACATACACATTTTCAAGTATTTGAAATTACCAGAATCCCAAAGAAACTGCTGTTTTCCCATGGCAGTACAGCTGTGTTTTTCCCTGTGCAAATTTCGATTACCAAGTAAATGCTGGCACAGCCTATTTTGGTGTCCCCAACAGTGATACTAATGGTATCAGAATATTTATACTGAACTTAGTGAGCATCACAGGCAGATGGATTTTAAAATTCAAAATAATATTTAAATGACTCCTACAATAGAATGAAATGACAGTATATGACAGAAAACAGCACAAGCTGTTGTAAAATATTTACTTCTTAGGTTTATGTTATGCAAACATGTTCTGTATCTATATGTATAATACATATAAACAGATATTTTGTAACTGTATGCTGCAACTGTGAGTCTAATAGGGTGTGATAATGTTTAACTTTGTTTTTCAAATCTTGACAATTCATTTTATATAAGATACTCTTATACAGAATTCTAAAAACATAAGGAAGTGTTACAATTTCTCTCTTTTCCTTCAGGAATTCTACTTAAAGCTGGTTTATTTACAAACTAGATATTTATGTAGCTGTGGTTTCAATATTATAAATTTAGAACAAATATGTGCATTAGTTATTTCAGTCCAATATGATTAAGCAAAATGTTATCATCTGTATGTCATTTTAAACACTGGATTTTCTTAGATAAATATGGAGATTTTCTGTACCTCACTCTTCTGCATCAAATATATCAAAACTGTACATAAAAATATACTACAATATTTTCATCCTATAAAATATGTCTTTTTACCCCTTCCTCCAAAATTTAAAGTGAACTTATATACTATAAGGTGCAATGACTCCATTTTATCAATATACTTTTCATTATTGATAGAAGATAGGGGTTCATTCAAACATCAATGTCTCATTTAACTACCTTAGGGCCTCAGTAAACATTTGATTACATTTAGTATGGTAATTGAATATTGCTCATTTGACAGTCACTGATGATATCTGAAGTATAACCAATGAGAAGACTGCAGAAACTGGTGGCAAGACTGCTTAGACCTTGACATTGTGAGTTTTTTGTTTGTTGTTTTTATCATGCTAAGCAATGAGAAGAGTGTAGAAAATTGTAGTGATATCACTTTTATTAGCAGAGTAACTAGAAAAAATACTCTGATGCTTATTATGCTTACTAGATTTAGGACTGAGTAATTTACATATATTATTTCCTTTTTCAAAGCATTTGTCTTCTCACTAGTTTGGTAGTCTCTGGAACTAAAGGGCTTTATCATCTTTATTTCAACATTGCATATTCTATATTACATACTATGGTGTTTTGAATATGGTAGACACTTGAAATATGTTTGTTGAATTGATTCAAATTCTATATTCATTAATATCATAAAGAAAATATGCACAAGTAACTTATAAAAATGCAGCCTTACTAATTTAGAGAGAAGTTATGTACTCCATTTTATCTTGCTTTTTGGTACCCAAGAGGACTCTGTCTTCTAGCTCCCTCTCAGAAGGAGAGCAATTTGTTGGTGCTGTATCGCTGGAGTCTATAGATAAAGGGATATGTGGAAGCTGAGTGGTGATGATTATCATCTCAAAATCTCTATGAGAGTCAAATATGCTTTTAAAACAATTATTAAAGATTTGCCATTAAAGAACAGCGATTGAGCTTCTTGGAAAATGGCCTAGTTGGAAAAAATGGAGAATTCATTTACGAGTATACGTGTAGTTTTACTTGTCAATCTATTATATATTAGCTGTTATGTTTGAACAAGTCGCTTAACTTTTAAATGTTTTCATATTCTCATTTGTAAAATAAAAGGCAATAACTTTGTCCTTGTTTACTTCATGGGTTTTATTTTACAATCCTGAGGCTGCATTGTAACTTGCACATGTGGTGTCATGTTACTCATTTACATAAATATGAATCATTAAACATAAAATTGAATGTAAAACTTTTAGTAAATACAAATGAACAAGTCAAAATAATTTATTGGTCAGATAATTTGGTCTAATATTCACTAGAGAAATATTGTCATCTTGAATTATTGTTGGACTATTTTAATAATGTTGCATTTTGTGTCATTGTCATCTCTGACAGTGTAGTGTTTAAAGAACCATTGATGTGTGTGTAGGTCAATTAAGTATGATAGTGATTTCAAGACAGGATGGGTGGATCTCCTGCTATTACATTATACAGCCAGCTTTTACCATGTTGGTTTAGTTTTGTTTCTATGATTTAAAATATAGTCTATAGCTAAGATTCAAGCTTATTGTTCATCATGCTTTTGTCCAGTACAAGAGTGAGATGATGAAATTGAAAACTGTTCTTCTCTATTTGTTGGACTGAACAAATCTAAGAACCATGGAACTTTTAAGATCATCTAAAAGCATAATGTCAAGGGTCAAATGAACAGTGGCCCTGTGTAGGAGTTGCTTATAGAAATTGTGACCAAAACAAACAAACAAGCAAACAAACAAGAGTAAAAATAAATAAAAACAGTTGTCTTCATATCTGTTTAAAAGAAATGGCTAATTCAGCTAAAGAACAGGCATAATTGTTGCAAAATTTATATACATATCTGTCTATCTATTTATAGCTTGATAGATATAGCTATCTCTTCTAAGTTCTGGGTTTTTATTTCAGTTTAATATGTTCTTCTCACTCCTAGATTTTACATGGAATCCTCTGTATAGTTTCTTTCAACATTATTACCATAGTATTATTTACATTTAACTCTTTAATTCATTAAGATGCATTGTTAGTGTACTGTCTAAATAGTATCCCAGTTTGTTTTCTTCTAAAAAAAGCCATATATGCCTGCTACATTAGTGATAAATAAACATTAGATTTAAAAAATACCTCTATTATATATTAAAAGTTCAAGAGCATTAAGATCTATTTTCGATATTCTATCCATTTCTACTGATCATACTGTGCATTTGTATATCAACAATATATTTATTTGACTATATGTCTTAACAGCATATAGTTTCACTTTCTACTAACTACTACTTCCTGTTCTTTTTAAAGGATTTCTTGATTTTCCGGGGGATATTTAAAACTTTTTGTTGACTTAAATGGTTATTAGAGAAAATTTTATCAAGTATAAAGTATATGCTCACAAAGGTACAGATTTTTTCTGTCTTTCAATAAGAATTTGCAATTTACTATACCTATTTGTTAAATCCCTACAATGTATGTCTACATGTTAAATCCCTACAATTTTTATAGTTTTTTTCAAATAGATTTTATAGGTTTTTCCCCCCCGGTTATAGTTATCTTACATAAACCTACCTTAACACATTAATTTTTAAATTCTAATTAGCATTTTAGTTTTACTAGGTGATACAGAACATAGCTGAAAAAGCTAGATACCCATAACTGACCTTTTATTAAAAACAAAACAAAATAATATCTTTAGGGAGAGATTTTATAATTAAAAAAAATTATTTTTCTCAGTTATACTTGAACAAACTTTCAAGATTGAAGTACAAATGTAAAGTTTTAAAAGAAAAGCAGTTGCCTATTGTCTATTTCTGAGGCAACTATATTTAACTTATGCATGTCCAATTCTCATGTTTACACTTAAGATGCTTGTACTGTTACTTGTTGATTACTTAACTCTAGATATTATTTATTGTACACTTACTATAGAACATAAGTATTTAGTGATTGCATTCTATAGCTCCATGTTTCACTGAGTCATAACCTCCCAGTACAGTCATGTAATAATGATAATATCAATATTAAATGTCAGTGCAAAACATAAGCCACGTTTATATATTCATAGTAAGCCAAAAATTGAATGGAAAAAAGTTGGAACTTTGAATGGGATTGTCTTGAATTTATAGAAAAGCAGGAGCGAATTGATATGTTCATATTATGTCTAGCAATTCAAGGCATAGCATATCTTTCCATTTATTTTAAAATAGTTATATTTATTTGATATTAAATCAAAATAAATTGGTCTTTGTATATTAACTTTGTATCTATGTCATTCCATACTAAACTTGCTTGCTAACTCACCCATTAATGTCTCGTGTAACCATGCCTATAAGTTCTTAAGTGTTTTCTATATTCTAAAAAATGTTACCTCTAAATAATCAGGGCTATTTTCTTCCTCCAAGTCTTATATATTTTATTACTTTTTTTTTTTGCCTTATTGAAATAAGACTGAAGAAAGATTAAGAAAAAAGAGAGATAGTGGACATTTTTGCTTCATTCCTGATCTCAGAGAGAACTGCTTCAATAATTCACCATTAACTATAATATGTCTTAAATTTTTTGTATATACTCTTTATAATATGAATACCTTTGTATACTCAGTTTTCTAAGAGTTTTTATGAAATAAATTTTGTGAAATGCTTCTTTGCATCTATTGCATTAAATATATATATGTATATATGTATTTATATATATATATATATATATATATATATCCTTTTATCTACTGTTAATGTGATGAAATATATCGTTATCTTGCATGTGTGTCTGTATATTCCCTGTCATTCAGACTGAGTTAATTTTATTTTTCTGTCCTGACAAGATGCTATCTTGTCTGTTTCACTCTATTATTGATAGACAAGATGCTATCTGACAAGATGCTATCTTGTCTGTTTCACTCTATTATTGAGCCAATCCACTATGTTTCTTTTTCATTTATATTATTGTATTTTTAGTCCTATAATTTTCATTTGGTTATTTTTTATACATTGTATTTCTTTGATAAAACTTAGTAATTATTCATTTGGTTCAAGTGAGAATTTGTAATTTCTTGTTGAAATATCTTATTGCATATTATGTTAAGAGACTCTGGCTCTTATTTAAGTTTATTTTTTTTTCTTTTTAAAAGAAGGAATTCACTCTGTTTAGCACACATTCCTTGTCTAATTTTATAGCCTTTGTTTCATATGACAACATAATATTTACAGGCTGTTTGTTGCTACTTTGATCTGATTGGTTTTCTTTTTGTCACTGGGACTCCTACTGCTACTTGCTGGTGCTGTTTGAGGAGGTGAAAATATCATTCCCAGGTGGGTCCCTGGTGCCACTAAGTGGATAAAAGCATGCTTTACCCAGCAGAAAGTAGATAATTACTCCATTGGGTAGGAACACTTAAGATATCCCTCTTCTGTCCTCCTCCTGCAGTCTGGGGGTCCCTAATTAGATCTTTATTTTCATTCTATCTTTCAGAGTTCTACTCTGATTGTCTCTTGCATATTTTTTCAGTATTTACAGTTGTACTTATTTAGGAGGGGCAGGGGAGATGAATCTGTGTTATTTTGTGACCAGAAGTTATTATAAATCATCTTGACAAACAATTCTTTTCTTTTGAATTAAAATTTATGAGTGACAATGGTTAGTAAAATTACATAGGTTTCAAGTTTGCAATTCTGTAATACACCCCCATCATATCACATTGTGTGTTTACCACCTAGAGTCAGTTCTCCTTCCATCACCATATATTGGACTCCGTTTACCCTCTTCTACCACACTCCTCCCCGCTTACTCTCTGGTATCCACTAAACTATTGTATGTGTCTATGAGCTTTTGTTTCTTTATTTGTTTGTCTTGTTCCTTTGTTGCTTTCAGTTTTATATCCCACATATCAGTGAAGTCATACAGTTCTCAACTTTTACCTTCTGACTTATTTTGCTCAGCATGATACTCTCAAGATCCATCCATGTTGTCAAAAATGGCACTATTTCATCTTTTCTTATGGCAGAATAGTATTCCATTATGTATATATACCAGAACTTCTTTATCCATTCATCTATTGAAGGACAAGGACATTTTGGTTGTTTCCATGTCTTGGCCACCATAAATAAAGATGCACTGAACATTGGAGCACACAAGTCTTTATGGATAAATTTTTTCAGATTTTTTGGGTAGATACACAGGATTGCTGGTTCATATGGAAATTCTATTTTTAATTTTTTGAGAAACCTCCACTCTTCCATAGCTGCTGCACCAATCTGTATTCCCACTAACACTGTATGAGGGTTCCTTTTTCTCCAGAGCCTCTCCAAATTTTGTTATTATTTGTCTTGTTGATGATAGCCATTCTAACTGATGTGAGGTGATATTTCATTGTGGTTTTTATTTGCATTTCTCTGATGATTAGTGATGAGCATTTTTTCATACGTCTATTGGCCATTTGTATGTCCTCTTAGGAGATATGTCTATTCAGGCTCTCTGAGCATGTTTTAATTGGATTGTTGGGGTTTTGTGTTGTTGAGTTGTATGAATTCCTTATATATTTTGGATATTAGCCCCTTATCAGAGGTGTTGTTGGCAAAAATCTTCTCCCATTCAGCTGGTTGCCTCTTTATTCTTTGATGGTTTATTTTGCTGTGCAGAAGCTTTTTAGTTTGATATAGTTCACTCACTTATTTTAGCTTTTACTTTCCTTGCCTTTGGAGTCAAATTCATGAAATGCTCTTTGAACCCACGGTCCATAAGTTTAGTACCTATGTTTTCTTCTGTGCAATTTATTGTTTCAAGTCTTATGTTTAAGGTCTTTGATCCATTTTAATTTTGGTACACGGTGACAGATAGCAGTCTAGTTTCATTCTTTTCCAACAAATTGCAGAAGTGGCTTTCCAATTCTCCCAGCACCATTTATTAAAGAGACTGTCTTTTCTCCAATATGTTTTTGGCTTCTTTGTTAAAATTTATGTGTTCATATTTATGTGGATTTATTTCTGAATTCTCAATTCTATTCCATTGGGCTGATATTTCTTTCTTTATTTTCTGTTTGGATGATCTATCCATAGCTGTCCATGATGTATTTAGGTGTCCTACTATAATTGTGTTTTGGTCAATTTCTCCCTTTAGTTCTGTTAGTAGTGGCTTGGTATATTTCAGTGCTCCCTGATTAGGGGCATAAATATTGATGACTGTTATGTCTTCTTGTTGTATAGTCCCCTTTATCATTATGAAATGTCCATCTTTGTCTTTTGTTACCTTTTTTTATCCTGAAGTCTGTTTCACTTTATATTGATATGGCTACACCTGCTATTCTCTGGATACCATTTGCTTGGAGTGTCAATTTCCACCCTTTCACTTTGACTCTTTCTTTGTCCTTGTATCTGAGATGTGTCTCTTGGAGGCAGCATAAGATTGGGTTTAGTTTTTTGATCCAATCTGCTACTTTGTGCCTTTTCATTGGTGAGTTCAGTCCATTTACATGTAGGGTGATTATTGATATATGAGGATTTCCTGTCATTCTATCTTTGGTTTTCTGGTAGGACTATGTTTCCATTGTTCCTTTGCTTTTTTGTACCTGTCTATTATTTCAGTGTGGTGATATTCTATGATTTTCCCTGTTTCTTCTTTTATTATGTTATATATTTCAATTCTGGATTTTTTTTTGAGTTGTTACCATTAAGTTTATGTAAAAGAACGTTTCATATTTAGAGGAATCCATTTTCTTCAGCATGCTTACTTTCTCCATTCCCTTATGCTGGTTCAGGCCTTTGCTCTCCCCACCTCCCCTTTTATTTTGGTCACAAATTATCCGTATTTATGTGGCTCGAATAGGCTTCTTCAGTATTCATTGTAGTGTTGGCTGTGTGTTAGAAAATTTCCTCAGCTTCTGTATGTCTGGAAAGGTCTTTATTCCTCCTTCATATCTAAAGGATATGTTTGCTGGATATATTATTCTTGGCTCATAATTTCTCTCTTTCAATAGTTTGCATATTTTATTCCACTCCCTCCTGGATTGTAGAGTTTCTGCTGTAAAATATGATGATACCCTAATGGACTTTCCTTTGTAGGTTACCATTTTCTTTTCCCTGGCTGCCATGAGGATTCTTTCTTTGTCATTAATTTTGAGAGCTTCTCCAGTGTGCCGTGGAGAAGGCCTGTTGGGGTTGAGGTAATTAGGTGTTCTATTTGCTTCTTGGATTCAAGGATCCAGTTCTTTCCACAGGTTTGGGAAGTTCTCATCGACTGTTTGAATATACTCTCTATTCCCTTCTCCTTTTCTTCTCCTTCTGGTATGCCCATTATTCTTATATTGTTCTTTCTGATGGAGTCAGAAAGTTCTTGTAGATTCTTTTATTTCTTTTAACTCAAGTCTCTCTCTTCTTCCATCTGTGTCATTTCCATATTTCCATCTTCAATGTCACTGATTCTTTCCTGCATCTGGTCAGCTCTATTACTTAAGCTGGATATTCATCCTTTTTTTCTTTTATTGAGTTCTTAATCTCCAGAAATTCTGTTTGGTTCTTTTAAAAAATTTCAATCTCTTTGGTAAAATGCTCATTTTGTTCTTTGATCGTGTTTCTGAGTTCATTAAACTGTCTGTGTTTTCTTGCATCTTGCTAAGGTTTTTAAGAACCAAAATCTTGAATTCTCTGTCATTTATGTGACATATTTTCATGTCTTTAAGTTCATTTTCTGGATACTTTTAATTTTGTTTCTGAGCTGCCTTCTTACCTTGTTTATTCATGGCAATTAGTGAATTATTATTTCTCTTCCTGGGTATGTACAGGAGTGGGTTCTGCAACAGGTTGATAGTAAGAGGTCTTTCCTTTGCTTTCCAGTAGATGTCGGTAGAAGGCTTTATTTTCTTTCCAACTGCAGCGTTTATTTCTCTCTCATGCTGTATTGTTCTATTTTCTCTGCACTGTTCTGGCTTCTCACACAATGTGGGTATTTTCTGGAAGGTGGTCTTCTCCTCTGTGAGCAGGTTGTCTGCATCTCAGGACACCACCTCCATTGGGGGATGTGGAAAGCTTCTGAAGTTCTGAAGCTCTTCCTGCACCAGATTCAGGCTTGTGTGTTTCACTGGCTCTGTTTACCCTGGCAGGATTCAGCCCTGATAGGTGAGGCAGGGATGAAGTGGGCTGTGATAGGTGACTGTGATCAATGGCAGTGACCACCACCACAGTCAGTCCTGCACCCAAAGCTCCCTACCCTTTGCCAGAACTAGTTGGGCTGCAAGACTGTGGCTGTGGGCCACAGTTCTCAGAACTGCAAATATTCTTTTTTTTTTTTTTTTTTTGATCTGACACTGCTACTGTTCTGCTTCTAGCAATGGACAGGTGGGGTTGGGGCAAGCTCTGGGAGGGTGGGATGGGGTTGATTAGGCTGTGTGCCTATGCTTTCCATCCTCTGCTTGGCAGTGAGGGCTTAAACTGCCGTTTTCACCCCTCTTCCCTCAGTGTTTGCTCCAAGGTCTCTTCCATGAGGGTTAGGTTCAGCTCATTAAATGCTGATACCTCAGGTGGGACTGTGGGCCCTAAGGGGAGCACTAGCAGTCTGAGTTCTTCCCTCTCCCCTGGCTGCAATAGCTCCAGAATACAGGGAGCTCAGAGCTCTGGTCTGGGTCCTGCGACCATAAGGCCGCCTCTCCGCACTTCCCGCTACAGTCCTCACCCGCTCACCCAATTTCCCTACTTTTAGGTGACTTCAGTTGCGCATCTCCTAGTCTTGCCTGTCTGCTGTCAGGCAGTCCTTTGTGGAATTATAGTTCAAGTTGTTGTAAATTCCAGGGGAGATTTCAAGAGGTTAACCTCACGCGGTCGTTTCTGTGATGTCATCCGAGCATCTTTTCTATATTTCATTAACAAGTTATGGTCCCATGTTTATTAACTGCTACTTATTAATTATTCTTAATTCTTCTCTTAGTTTATGTGAAATGTTAAAAAATTAAATATACTTACATCTTTTCCAGGTATATCTTCTATAAATAAATCCTCAGCTTTTTGTAATTCTAATATTTTTTACACTTCTCTTGGATTAGTTTTTTGAGAAATTTTCTTTATTTTAACTGGTCAATCTACACCTGTTAATTACATTTGGGAAATGTTGAGAGTTACTGATAATAATAGTCTTCATTATAATTCTAACTTGTCAAGAAATGAAACATAAAATATGCAATAATATAATAGGAAAATAATACCTATTTATTTTTTTGCAGTGGGTTTGAGTGAATTGGGGCAATTTTGTTTAATTAAAGTTAGCACTCTGGACAATATCTGCAGACATTTATTTGTATGTTTCCAAATGTTGCATAATAGATGCTCAATAAATATTTATTAATTTAATAAATACACTAGTTTGATCACTACATCATTTTGTAGACTTCACCATCCCTCATGTTTGCCTAATATAGACCATAGACTCAAGACAACCTCAGTAAATGTGAATGGAAGATCATGACACTGAGTGAACAGGAAACCATAGAATGATAAAAAGAGGAATGTTATTGACTGTATATCTATAATGTTACATCATTTATTCTCTCTGTCTTTCCTAAAATGTTTCTGACCACCAGGGAACAATGAAAGGAGGGAAAGACAACAAATAATTTCAAAGTTTTATGATCATCAAAAATTTGTGGACATACTGATAATGGTATCATTTTATGCTTTTTTATTTTAGGTTCAAGTTCTTCGGAATGCTGGAGAAGAAGTGACCCTAACAGTGTCTTTTATAAAAAGAGCACCTGCTTTCCTCAAACTCCCACTGAATGAAGACTGTGCATGTAAGCATTTATGAAGAATAGGTAAAATACTCACATCATCATATTTGAATTCAAAGTATCATTTCATGACAGTAATTAGTAATTTCTTTTTAAAATTGGGATTTCTGCCTGAATACAAACATTTTTTATGGAATTCTGTTATTCTTATACAAAGAGAACAGATGTAAGTTTTATTTCAAAATATACTCATTACATTTACAGTTATTTTTAATCTATAATTGTAGAAGTATTGTGTGTTTTGAAAATAAATGTCATATCAAATATACACATTGTATATCTTTATTAAATTTAATTAATAGTATTTCATGAATATATTTTCTTTAACTAGAAAATGATATACACTTATTTGACTAGTTACTTGCTAAAAAACATTTACATGTAAGTTGTCCTGATAAAAAATTGGAAGATTGCAGGAAGTACCAGTCTATGTGGAAGTGTATTAATTTTCATAAGAGCTACTTAAAAATATCAATCATTTGCATATTATGAAATGGAAGGTATGTTTTCTAATGTTTTTGATAGAACAATATCTTTCAACTGAGGTATAATTTGCATACAACAAAATTAAAAGATCTTAAATACATAGTTGGCATGGTTCTGACAAATACTCACATTTGCTTACTCCACACTCCTTTAAATCACAAATAATTCCTCTGTGTCTTTTCCCAGTAAATAACACTGCCAGAAACATCCATTAACTTCATTTCTTATCATCATATATTATTTTTGCTTCTTCTAAAATTGTATAGAATGAAATCATATTGTATTTATTCTTTTATGTCTGGTTTCTTTCATTATGTATAATCACTTGTTATATGTTTCTGTAGATTGTTCACTTACATTGCTGTGTAATACTCCATTACATGAATGTAGTAAAGTTTGGTAATGCATTCTGCTGTCAATAGACACCTATCTTTGTCCAGTATTTTGCTATTATAAATAGAGCTGCTATGAACATTCTTGTACAAAGCTTTGGAAGTCTTAGAATTTTATGGCACTATTACAAGTATGAGAAGTGGAATTGTAGAGTTACAGGACAGATGTATAATTAACTTGTTAACAAACTGCCAAATTTATTTATAAAACAAACATATATATAAAGAACTCTCAATTCCCACTCCAGCAGGTATATGAGAGTTCAAGTTGTTCTATAATTATTCCAAGTTTGATGGTCAAAATTTTTTTTTTTAGGCATTATATGGAGTGTGTAGTGGTAGCTTATTGTAGCTTTAATTTTCATTTCCCTGAAAACTAATGATGATGAGCTCCTTATCATGTTCCATTTGCGTATTTTATATTTCATTTGCATATGTAATGTTATAATGCATCTAATCAAGTCTTTTGCCCAGTTTTCTTTTCGTATGTCATTATTGCACTGCAGGAGTTTAAAAAATATATTCTGTATACAAGCCATTTATTAGCTCTATGTGAAACAAATATTTTCCCTCAGTCTATGCATAACTATACAGGTGTGCCAAAAAAATGTATACATTTTTAAAGAAAGAAAAGCTATATTAAAATTATAGTACTCAATATATACCAATAACAAAAGATGAATACAAGTCATGTTTGACTTCTGCAATTACAAGAGGTGCTCAAAGTGGTTACCATCAGCAGTCAGACACTTCTGATTATGCAGTGTTGAACTATTGCTTTAGCAATGTTGACCAAAGTGTCCACTTGTATACATGTTTTTGGCACCCCTGGTATTTTTTGTCTAAAGTTGTCTTAGATTTATATGTTAAATTTTTTTTGAACATTGCTTTATTTTTAAATTCTTTTTTATTGTTCAAATATAGTTGGCATTCAATATTAGATGAGTTTCAGGTGTACAACATAGTGTTTAGACATTTATGTAATTTACAAAGTGATCCCCACATAAGCTTAGTACCCACTTGACATGATGCAAAGTTATTACAATACATTGACTATATTCCCTATGCTGTAATTTACATCCCCATGACTAATACTTCTTAATCCAATTTGTATTTCTTAATCCCTTCACCTTGTCAACCATCAGTTTGTTCTCTGTTTCTATGAGTTTGTATCTGTTTTTGATTATTTATTTGGTTTGTTTTTAAGGTTCCACATATAAGTGAGATTATATGGTATTTGTCTTTCTCTGTCTTATTTCACTTAACATGATATCCTCTACGTCCATCCATGTCAAAAATGGCAAGATTTATTTATATTTTTACAGCTGAGTAATATTTGATTATATATAGTACACACACACACACACACACACACACACAAACACACACACAAATATTTCCTCTTCTTTATTCAATCATCTCTCAGTAGACACTTAGGTTGCTTCCATATCTTGGCTATTTTAAATAATACTGCAATGAACATGGGAATGTATGTTTCTTTTCAATTAGTGTTTTGGATTTCTTTAGATGAGTACCCAGAAATGGGAATGCTGAGTCATATGGTAGCTCTATTTTTAATTTTTTGAGGAACCAACAAACTGTTTTCCATAGTGGCTACACCAATTTGTAATCACAATGGAGCATGAGGGTTTCCTTTTCTCGTAATCCCCGCCAACACTTGTTGTTTTTTGATTTATTGATGATAACCATTCTGACAGGTATGAGGGGAGATACCACATTGTGGTTTTAATTTCCATTTATCTGATGATTAGTGATATTGAGCATCATTTCATATATCTGTTGGCCATCTGTATGTCCTTTTAGGAGAAGTGTCTACTCAGTTCCTCTGCCTATTTTTTAATTGGATTGTTTATTTTTTTGGTTTTAAGTTGTATGAGTTCTTTATAAATTTTGGATATTAACTGCTTATCAGATGTATCATTGGCAAATATCTTCCTAATAGGTAGATTGTCTTTTTGTTTTGCTGATGGTTTTCTTTGCTGTGCAAAAGCATTTTATTTTGTAGCAGTCCCATTTGTTTATTCCCCCCCCCTTGCTTAAGGAGGTATATCAGAAAAAAAAATTACTAAGAGCAATATCAGAGAGTTTACTGTCTATGTTTTCTTCTAGGAGTTTTATGGATCCAGGTCTTACATTTAAGTCTTCAATCCATTTTGAGTTTATTCTTGTATATGGAGTAAGAAGGTAGTCCACTTTCATTTTTTTTTCATGTGTCTGTCCAGTTTTTCCAACACTATTTATTTAATACACTATCTTTATCCCACTGTATATTTTTGCCTTCTTTGTCATAAGTGAAATGACCCTATAGGCTTGGGTTAATTTCTTGGCTCTTTTTTTCTGTTCCATTGATCTATGGGTCTGTTTTTATGCCAGTACCTTGCTGTTTTGATTACTATAGGCTTGTAGTATAGTTTGATATCAGGTAGCATGATACCTCCAACTTTGTGCTTGTTTCTCAAAGTTGTTGTGGCTATTTGGGGTCTTTTGTTGTTCCATAAAATTTTAGGATTATTTGCTCTAGATCTGTGAAAATTGCCATTCATATTTTAATAGGGACTGCATTGAATGAATAGATTGCTTTGGGGAGTACGGACATTTTAACTATGTTATTTATTCCTAATGGAACACAGTATATGCTTCCATTTATTTATATCCTCTTCAATTTGTTTTCAATGTCTTACAATTTTGCAAGTACAGATTTAACCTCCTTGGTTAAATTTATTTCTAGGTATTTTACTTTATTTTATTTTGATGCAATTGTAAATATAATGGTTTTCTTAATTTTTTTGGGGGATAGTTTGTTATTGGAGTACAAAAATGCAACCAATTCTAAATATTGATTTTGTATTCTGCTACTTACTGAATTCATATGAGTTCAAGTAGTTTTGGGTGGATCCTTTATATAGTATTATGCCATCTGAAAATAATGACAGTTTTACTTCTTCCTTTCCAGTTTGAATGTCTTTTATTTATTTTTCTTTTCTGATTGCTATGGCCAGGACTTCCACTACTATGCTGAATAGCAGTAATGGAATTGGACATCCTTGTCTTGTTCCTAATCTTAAGGAAAACACTTAGCTTTTCACCACTGAGTATTATATTATCTGTGGGTTTGTCTTATATGGCCTTTATTATGTTGAGGTATATTTCCTCTATTTCCAGTTGGCTGAGAGTTTTTATCATAAATTTATGCTGGATTTTGTCAGATACCTTTTCTGCATCTCTTAATAAGATCAGATGATTTTTATCCTTCATTTTGTTTATGTGGTGTGTCATGTTAATTGATTTGTGGATATTGAATCACATTTGCATACCAGGAATAAATCCCACTTTATCATGGTATGTGATCTTTTTAATGTATTGCTGAATTGGTTTGCTAATATTTTGCTGAGGATTTTTACATCTATATTGATCAGGAATCTCAGCCTGTAGTTTTCTTATAATGTCTTTGTCTGGTTTTGGAATCAGTGTAATGCTGGCCTCGTAAAGTGAATCTGGGGGTCTTCCATTCTCTTGAATTTTTTGGAATAGTTTGGGAAGCATAGGTGTTAATTCATGGAATGTATGGTAAAATTCACTTGAGAAGTACCTGGTCCAGGACTTTTGTTGAGAGGTTTTTTTTTTTTTTTTTTTTGTTTGTTTTTATCCTTTATTTGATTTTGTTCATAATTAACATCTCTTCAGATTTTGTTTCTTTTTTATTCAGTCTTGGAAGATACTATGTTTCTATGAATTTATCTGTTTTTTCCAGGTTGTCCAGCTTGTCAGCATATAATTCTTTATACTATTTTCTTATACTCCTTTGTATTTCTGTGATATCAGTTCTCACTTTTCTTTTATTTCTGATTTTATTTATTTGTGTCCTCTCACTTTTTTTTCCTTGATGAATCTGGTTAATGATTTATCAATTTTATTTATCTTGTCTAAGAACAAGCTCATGGTTTCACTGATATTTTTTTTTAACTCTATTTTGTTTATTTACATTTTAACCTTTATTATTTCCTTCCTTCTACTCACTTTGGTCTTTGTTTGTTCTTCTTTTTCTAGTTCCTTTTGTTGTAAGGTTAGCTTGTTTGAGATTTTTCTTGTTTCTTGACATAGGACTGTATTGCTATGAATTGCCCACTCAGAACTGTTTTGGCTGTGTGCCATAGATTTTTTAGGTCATTGTGTTTTACATATCATTTGTATCAGGACATTTTTTATTTCTCCCTTGATCTTTTCGTTAACTCATTCATTGTTTAGTGGCATGTTGTGTGTGTTTTTCCCTGTTCTTCTTGTAATTGACTCCTAGTTTTGTACCATTGTGATCAGAGATGATGCTTGATATGATTTCAATCTTTCTAAATTTATTGAGACTTGTTTTGTGGCCTAATATGTGGTCTATCCTGGAAAATACCCATTTGTGCTTGAATAGAATATATATTCTGTTGTTTTTGGGGGAAATATTCTAAGCGTATCAATTAAGTCATCTGGGCTAATGTGTCATTTAAGGCCACTCTTTGCTTGTTGATTTTGTCTTTGGATGGTCTATCCATTGATGTCAATTGGGTGTTAAAGTTCTGTGTTATAACTGTGTTACTGTCAATCTCTCCCTTTTTGTCCATGAATATTTGCTTTATATAGAGTTAGGTGCTCCTTTGTTAGGTGTGTAAATGTTTATAAGCATTATATTTTCTTGTTGGATTGATCCCTGTATCATCATGAAATGTCCTTCTTTGACTCTTGTCTTTGACCTTTGTCTTAAAGACTATTTTGCCTCACATAAGTTTTGATACTCCAGTTTTTTGTTTTTTGTTTTTTCCAACTTCGATGTGCATGAAATATCTTTTTCTATCCAGTTTACTTTCAGCCTATGTGTGTCTTTTGATCAGAAGTGGTCTCTTATAGGCAGTATATGCATGAGTTTTGTTTCCTTATCCATTCAGCCACCCTATGTCTTTTGACTGGAGAATTTAATGCATTTATTATTTTAATTTTTGATACTTATGTATTGTTGTCATTTGTTATTTATATTTTTATCTTTTTTTCACCCTTCATCTTCTTAAAGAAATCCTTTTAGCATTTCTTATAATGCTGGTCTGATGGGGATGAAATCCTTTAGGTTTTGTTTGTTAGTTTCTTTGTTTTGTTTTGTTTTGTTTTTTGTCTGGGAAGCTCTTTATCTCTCCTTTGATTCTAAATGATTGCTTTGCCATGTAGCAGAGTCTTGCTTTTATGTCCTTGCTTTTCATCATTTTTTAATATTTCCTTTTTTAAATTAAATTTTATTAGGGTGACAATTGTTAGTAAAGTTACACAGATTTCAGGTGTACAATTCTATATTACATCATTTATAAATCCCATTGTGTGTTTACACCCAGAGTCAGTTCCACTTCCATCACCATATATTTGATCCCCTTTAACCTCATCTTTACCTCCCCCCTTACCCTCTGGTAACCAATAAACTATTGTCTGTGTCTCTGAGTTTTCATTTCTCATTTGTTTGTCTTGTTGTTTTATTGTTCTTGGTTCATATACCACATATCAGTGAAATCATATGGTTCTCTGCTTTGTCTGTCTGACTTATTTTGCTTAGCATTATAATCTCAAGACCCATCCATGTTGTCACAAATGGTCCTATTTCATCTTTTCTTACCGCCAAATAGTATTCCATTTTGTACATATACCACAACATCTTTATCCATTCATCTATCGAAGGACATTTGGTTGTTTCCATGTATTGGCCACCGTAAATAAAGCTGAAATGAACATTGGAGCACACTTGTCTTTATGTATAAATGTTTTCAGATTATTTAGGTAGATGGATTGCTGGGTCAGATGGTAATTCTATTCTTAATTTTTTGAGGAACCTCCACACTGCCTTCCATAGTGGTTGCACCATTCTGCATTCCCACCAACAGTGCATAAGGGTTCCGTTTTCTCCACAGGCTCTCCAACCCTTGTTACTATTTGTCTTGTGGAAGATAGCCATTCTAACTGGGTTGAGGTGATATCTCATTGTTGTTTTTATTTGCATTTCTCTGATGATTAGTGATGAGCATTTTTTCATATGTCTATTTGCCATTTGTATGTCCTCTTTGGAGAAATGTCTCTTCAGGTCCTCTGTCCATTTTTCAATTGGGTTGTTTGTTTTTTTGTCGTTGAGTTTCATGAGTTCTTTTATATTTTGGACATTAGCCCCTTTTCGGAGTCACTGCTTGCAAATATCTTCTCCCATTCACTTGGTTGCCTCTTTATTTTGTCAGTGGTTTCTTTTGCTGTGCAGAAGCTTTTAAGTTTGATATAGTCCCATTCATTTATTTAAGCTTTTATTCCTTCGCCTTTGGAGTCAAATTCATGCAACACTCTTTGAACCTAAGGTCCATAAGTTTAGTACCTATGTTTTCTTCTATGCAGTTTATTGTTTCAGGTCTTACACTTAAGTCTTTGATTCATTTTGAATTAAATTTGGTTCATGGTGAGAGATAAGAGTCCAGTTTCACTCTTTTGCATATGGCTTTACAATTCTGCCAGCACCATTTATTGAAGAGTCTGTCCTCTCTCCATTGTATGTTTTTTGTTTCTTTGTCAAAAATTATCTCTCCATATATACATGGTTTTATTTCTAGGTTCTCCATTCTTTCCATTGGTCTATGTGTCTGTTTTTCTGATAGTACCATGCTTTTTTGATTATTGCTGCACTGTAGTACAAGCTAAAGTCAGGGAGTTTGATGCCTCCAGGGTTGTTCTTTTTTATTAAGATTGCTTTGGCTATTTGGGATCTTTTGTGGTTCCAAACAAATCTGATAATTATTTGTTCTATTTCTTTAAAAAATGCCATTGGGATTTTGGTGGGGATTGCATTAAATCTGTATATTGCTTTGGATAATATTGCATTTTAACTATGTTGATTCTTCCAATACATGAGCACTGAATGTCTTTCCGTTTCTTTGTGTCTTCTTCAATTTCTGTTATAAATGTCTTATAGTTTTCAACATATAGGTCTTTCACATCCTAGGTTAAATTTATTCCTAGGTATTTTCTTTTTGCTGCAATTGCAAAAGGAATTTTTTTTTTTAAATTTCTTTTCTGAGATTTAATTTTTAGTATATAGGAATGCAGTGGAATTTTGTACATTGATTTTGTAGCCAGCAACTTTAACGTATTCGTTGATTGTTTCTAATAGCTTTTTGGTGGAGTCTTTAGGGTTTTCTATATATAGCATCATGTCATTTGCAAAGAGTGACAATTTAACTTCTTCATTCCCAATTTGAATGCTTTTTATTTCTTTCTCTTGCCTGATTGCTCTGGCAAGGACTTCCAACACTATGTTGAAAAGCAGAGGTGATAGGGGACAACGCTCTTGTGTACCTGAACGTAGAGCAAAGGGCTTCAGTTTTTCACCGTTAATTAGGAGATTAGCTGAGGGTTTGTCATATATGGCCTTTATTATGTTAAGGTATTTTCCTCTATTCCTATCTTATTAAGTGTTTTAATCATAAATGGATGTTGTATGTTGTCAAATGCTTTTTTTGCATCAATTGATATAATCCTATGATTTTTGTCCTTTATTTTGTTCATGTGATGTATCACATTGATGGATTTGCATATGTTGAACCATCCATGTGCTCCTGGGATGAACCCCACTTCAGTTGTGACGAATAATCTTTTTAATGCATTGTTGCATTTGATTTGCTAGAGTTTTGTTTAGGATTTTTGCATCTGTATTCATCATATATATTGGTCTGCAATTTTCTTTTTATGTGTTGTCCTTAACAGGTTTTGCTATCAGGGTAATGTTGGCCTCATAAAATGAGTTAGGGATTACTGTCTCTTCTTCAATTTTTTGGAAGAGTTTGAGCTGGATTGGTATTAGATCCTCTTTGAAGGTTTGGTAAAGTTTAGTAGTCCCGGACTTTCATTCTGGTGATCGGTATGTTAGATTTTCCAGTTCTTCGTGATTCAGCCTAAAAAGGCTATATGTTTCTAAGAACTTGTCCATTTTTTATAGGTTATTGAATTTGGTGGCATATAATCCTTCATAGTATTCTTGGATGATCCTTTTTATTTCTGTGGCATCCGTGATAACTTCCCTTTTTTCATTTCTGATTTTGTTTGTTAGTGTCTTCTCTCTTTTTATCTTAGTGAGTCTAGCCAAGGGTTTGTCAATTTTGTTCATCTTTTCAAAGAACCAGCTCTTTGTCACATTAATTTTTTCTATTGTCTTTTTGTTCTCTATTTCATTTAGTTCTGCTCTGATTTTTGTTATTTCCTTTCTTCTCCTGAACTTGGGTTTCATTTGTTCTTCTTTTTCTAGTTCTTTAAGATGTAACATGAGGTTATTTATTTGGGATTTTTCTTGTGTCTTGAGATAGGCCTGTAATGATATAAATTTCCCTCTTAAAACTGCTTTCACTGCATCCCAAAAATTTTGGTAGGTTGTATTTTCATTCTCATTTGTTTCTATGCATCTTTTGATCTCTTCTCTAATTTCTTCTTTGACCTGGTTGTTCTTTAAAAGTATGTTGTTTAGTCTCCATGTATTTGTGGTTTTCTCTTGCTTTCTTTTTGCAGTTGATATCCAATTCCAAAGCCTTTTAATCAGAGAATATGCTTGGTATGATTTCAATCTTCTTAAATATGCTAAGGCTAGTTTTATGTCTCAATATATGATCTATTCTTGAGAATGTTCCACTTACACTAGAAAAGAATACATAGTATGATGTTTTAGGATGAAGTGTTCTATAAATGTCAATGATGTCCATTTCATCTAATATGTCATTTAGGGCACTAATTCGTTTTTTATTTTCTGTTTGATGATCTACCCATAGCTGGCAATCATGTATTTAGGTCCCCTAGTATAATTGTGTTTTGGTCAATTTCTTCCTTTAGTTCTGTTAGTAGTTGCTTGATATATTTCGGTGTTCCCTGTTTGGGGGGCATAAATATTGATGACTGTTATGTCTTCTTGTTGTATAGTCCCCTTTACCATTATGAAATGTCCATCTTTGTCCTTTGTTACCTTTTTCACCCTGAAGTCTATTTCATCTGATATCATTATAGCTTTACTTGATTTTCTTTGGATACCATTTGCTTGGAGTGTCAATTTCCATCGTTTCACTTTGAGTCTATGCTTGACCATGTAGCTGAGATGTGTCTCTTGGAGACAGCATATAGTTGGGTTTAGTTTTTTGATCAAAACTGCTACTCTGTGCCTTTTTATTGATGTGTTCAGTCCATTTACATTTAGTGTGATTATTGGTATGCGGATATTTCCTTTCATTCTATCTTTAGTTTTCTGGTAATACTGTGTCTCCATTTTTTTTTTTTTTTTTTTTTTTTTTTGCCTTTTTGTTGTCATCTATTATTTCTGGGTGGTGGTTTCCTATGTTTTTTTTCCTCTGTTTTTTCTTTTATTACAGTATGTATTTCAGTTCTGAATTTTTTTTGAGTGGTTATCATTTAGTTGATGTAAAAGAAAGTTTGATCTTTAGAGTATTCCATTTTCTTCAGCATATTTACGTTCTCTATTCCCACATTCTGGTTCAGTCCTTTACTCTCCCTCTTTTTATGTTTTGGTTGCCAGAAATTGTCCCTGTTGTTGGTGATCAAATGGCCTCCTTTAATATTTCTTGTACTACTGTCGTGTATTAGAAAATTCCCTCAGCTTCTGTATGTCTGGAAAGGTCTTTATTCCTCCTTCATATCTAAAGGATATCTTTGCTGGGTGTGTAATTCTTGGCTCATAATTTCTCTCTTTCTATAGTTTGAATATTTGGTTCCATTCCCTCCTGGATTGTAGAGTTTCTGCTGAAAAATCTGATGATAATCTAATGGGCTTTCCTTTGTAGGTTACTGTCTTGTTTTCCCTGGTTGCCTTGAGGATTGTTTCTTTGTCATTGATTTTTGAGAGCTTCAATACAATGTGCCTTGGAGAAGGCCTGTTGAGGTAATTAGGTGTTCTATTTGCTTCTTGGATTTGAGGATCCAGTTCTTTCCACAAGTTTGGGAAGTTCTTATCGACCATTTGTTTGACTGTACTCTCTGTTCCCTTCTCTCTTTCTTCTTCTTCTGGTATGCCCATTAGTCTTATATTGATCTTTCTGATGGAGTCAGAAAGTTCTTGTAGAGTTATTTCATTTCTTTTAAATCTCAAGTCTCTTTCTTCTTCCTTCCGTGTCATTTCCAGGTTTCTATCTTCAATGTCACTGATTCTTTCCTCCATCTGGTCAACTCTACTACCTAAGCTGGCTATTTTATTATTCTTTTTTTTGTTGTTGTTGAGGTCTTAACTCCAGAAATTCTATTTTGTTGTTTTTTAAAATTTCAAGCTCTTTGGTAAAATGTTCATGTTGCTCTTTGATTGTGTTTCTGAGCTCATTAAACTACCTCTCTGTGCTTTCTTGCTTCTCTTGAGTTTTTTCAGAACTGCAATCTTGAATTCTCTGTCATTTAAGTCACATATTTCCATATCCTTAAGTTCATTTTCTGGAGACTTTTCACTTTTTTTTCTGAGCTGTCTTGTTGCCTTGGTTATTCATGTCAATTAATGATTTATTATTTCTCTTCCTAGACATCTACAGGAGTGAGTTCTGCAACAGGTTGATAGAAGAGGTCTTTCTTTTGTTTTCCGGTACGTGTTGGTAGAATGTTTTATTTTCTCTCTGACTGCAGCCTTTTTCTCTCTCTTACATTGTAGTGTTATGGTTTCTCTGCACTATTCCAGCTTCTCACACAATGGGGGGAATCCGTGGAAGGTGGGCTTCTCCTCTGTTAACAGTTCATCTGGGTCACAGGGCATCACATCCCTGTGGGGATGTGATGAGCTTTTGAAGTTCCAAACTTTCGTGCACCAGACTCAGAGCCCGTGTGTTTCAGCAGTTCTGTTTACTCCTGCAGGGATATGGCCAGATAGGTGGGAACGGACTGGGGTGAGTTGTGAGAATTGGCCCAGAGCAATGGCAGCAACCACCACCACAGCCAGTCCTGCTTCCACACCTCACTCCCCTTTCCCCCCTCTAGTTGGACTGTGAATCTGTGTCTATGGACCACAGTTTTCAGAACTGCAAATATTCTGTTCTTTTGATCTGACACTCCTACTATTCTGCTCCTATTACTGGGCAGGTGGTGGCAGGGAAAGCTCTGGGAGGGGGAGGATAGTCTCAGTGCCTAAGGCTTTCGTTCTCTGTAGCAGTAAGGGCTTACACCACCGTTTTCAGCCTTCTTCCCTCAGTCTTTGCTCTGAGATCTCTGTCATGAGCGTTGGGTTATATGCAGTCCCTTCAGCCCTGTGGGCCATAAACAGAGCCCTAGCAGTCCGAGTTCTTTCCTGTCCCACAGCTGCAGTAGTTCTGGGATGCAGTGAGCTCAGAGCAGTGAGCTAGGTCTGCGTCCTGTGCCTGCGCAGCTCCATCTCTGCACTTCTCCCTTCCCTTCTCACCTGCTTGCACAATTTGCCCTCCTTTAGGTGAATTCAGTAGTGAGCCTCTTTGTCTTGCCTGTCTGCTGTTCAGGGAGTCCTTTATGGAGTTATAGTTGTTCAATTTGTTGTAAATTTCAGTGCAGATATCCAGTGGCTCACCTCATGCCTCCATTTTGATGATTTTTTTGAATATTTCATGCCAATCCTTTCTGGCCTGCAAAGTTTCTGTTGAGAAATCTGCAGACAGTCTAATGGACTTGATAGTATCTAACTGCCTCTCTCTTGTTATTTTTGACGTTCTCTTTCTGTCTTTAACTTTTGGCATTTTAGTTATGGTGTATCTTGGTGTGGGCCTTTTTGGGGTCAGCTTATTTGGGACACTCTGTACTTCTTGGATTTTATGTCTATTTCCTTCACTGGGTCAGGGAAATGTAAAGTCATTATCTCTTCATCAGGTTCGCAGTCTCTTTCTCTCTCTCTTTTTTCCTTCTGGTACCTGTCGTGCGGGGGACCCTGCTCACTACGCCATGTGTCGTGCGGGGAGGCCTGCGGGGTCTCTGCTCCCGCTCCCCACATAAGAACGCAGGACATGGTGAGGCCAAAAAGGAACACCCATAGGTAGGTAGGGGAGTCATACCACTATACTCTTGCTGGCGGCTGGGTGGGAGACACAGGAAACAGGAGCCACACAATTCTCAACCCTCACTGTGCTGCTTGCAGACTCAGCCACCATCTTCTTGCTATCCCCCATTTTCTGCTAGCATAGCCACGACAGTTATATTAGTGCCCAATGGCTCACTGGTTACAGCTGATGGCCAATTAGCCACAGCTGATGGCCATTTGATCACAGTCGACGGCCATTTACTACCTGAGCCAGCACCTTTCTATGTGAGGCTGAGAGCCTGGAAACTGCTTTTTGGGCCTCTGTTCCCACAGTACCTCTAATATGTGAATGTTGTTATGCTTGATGTTGTCCCTGTTGTCCCTTAAACTATCCTAATTTTTAAAATCATTTTGTTTTATGTTGTTCCAATTATTTTTTTTCCACTATCTTGTCTTTTGATATGATTTTCTGCTTCATCTAATGTGCTGTTGATTCCTTCTAATGTATTCTTCCTTTCAGTTATTGTAGTCATCATTTATGACTGGTTCTTTTTTATTGCTTCTTTCTCTTTGTGTAAATTCTCACTGAGTTCATCTGTTCTTCTCCTAAGTTCATTGAGCATCGTATAACCAGTGTTTTGAACCCAGTACCTGGTAGATGTCTTCCCTCCATTTCATTTAGTTCTTTTCCTGAAGTTTTATCCTGTTTTTACTTGGATCATGTTTTTTTTATCGCTTCATTTTTGCCTTCTTTGGTTTATTTCTACATATTAGCTAGATGTGCTACATCTCCCAGTCTTGGCAGCATGGCTTTTTCGAGTAGGTGTCCCATGAGGCTCAGTGTTACACTCTTCCTGGTCACCTGAGCCAGGTGCTCCAGGGGGCTTTGTGTGAATTATTTTTGCCCTTCTATTATACCCTGTTTCCCTGAAAATAACACCTAACTGGACAATCAGCTCTAATGTGTCTTGTGGAGCAAAAATTAATACAAGACTTTGTATTATATTATATTAAAGACCCAGTCTTATATTATAGTAAAATAAGACTGGGTCTTATATTAAATTTTACTCCAAAAGACGCATTAGATCTGGTGGTCCAGCTAGGTCTTATTTTCGGGGAAACACTGCAGTTGAGCCTTGATTGCTTTTGACATCTCAGTTGGTGGAATTCACCCTCCGGCTGCCTGGTCATGAGGACTGGCTGTGACTATAGCAGATGAACTGTTGTGTGGGGGCAGACACCATGGATTGGGATTCTCTGTAGTGGGGCTCTGATACCTTCTGAGTCTACCCTATGAGTGTGTCATTTGTGGAGCTAATTGGGTGGTACTCTTCTTGGTTTGAAGCTGCTCATCGGGTGTGTTTGTTCACAGGCCTCTTGTGATGGCCTATGGTGAAATTTCAGGACTGCCACTGCCTGTGCCAAGCCCAATATCACCAAATAGAAGCTGCAAAGTGATCTGTGCCTGATAGCTGACTGTACTAGGCTTGGAGCCACCAAAGAGAGGATGTGTTGTGAAATGATATTGGCTTCCACTCATGCCAGGATAGGGCCTATTAGCATGTAGCACAAGGCACACTGAGGCCAGTTGCTGCTTGTTGGAAGTTTGTGCTCCTTTCAGAGCTTGTAAGGAAGTCAGCCTCATGGGTCAAACCTAACTACTTGTGAGGAAAAATTCAGACCTGTGCGTGAGTTGTTGGAGAGGGTTCTCAGGGAATCACCATAGTGGAGTTAGCATTATTAGCCAGTTTGATGGAGTCTCAGATTTGGTGCTCTCTAGTCCCTGCTGGCTATGTGGTAGGGAAGCTAAACAAAGGAAAAAAGGCAGCTGCCAGCATTTCCATCCCAGCCAAATCTGCCCCTCTTATCCCTTTCCCTGAAGCCAGACAACTCAGTTCTTCCCTGTATATTCCTGGAGCTTTTCAAGTTGCTGCCCCTGGAGCTCATAGTGAGTCATTTGGTCAGTAAGTAAGTCCATGCTTGAGTCTTTTAAGAAGAGCACCTGGAATGCCAGCAACTCTTCATCTCCTGGACAGAATCCCTGCTGATTTTCACATTCAGATGTTGTGTGGACTCTTCTTTCTGACACTAGTGGTCTGAGCTGGGGAGCCCAGTTTAGGGCTAGGACCCCCCACTTTTCGTGGGGAAACCATTGCAGCTGAGGTATCCCTTCTTTCTCTTAACTGATACACATGGGTGTGGGACCAACTGGTTTGACTTCTCCACCCCTCCTAATAGTCTCAATGTGGCTTCTTCTTTATAGCCTTTGTTATGGGAGTTTTTCAGCTAGTGTTTAGGTGGTTCTCAAAGATGGTTGTTCTATAATTTAGTTGTAAATTACAACTGATGTGGTCATGGGAGGAGGCGAGTATAGCATTTATCTACTCCACCATCTTGACCTCTATCTCAATTTTTAATTTTGATAAAGTCTGATTTACCATTCTGTTATTGTAATTTTTGTTATATATACTTATTCCTTTCTGTATCTTCTGTGAAAAATAATGGCTTACCCCAAAGTAACGAAGATATTTTCCTAAATTTTTCTTAGAAGGTTTAGAGCATTGGCTTTTATATTTAAGTTTATAATCCATCTCATATTATTTACTTTTTTGTGTTTGAGGTATGAATGAAGAATCAAGGAATCATTTTCTTATTTCCATGAATTTATGTGTCTACTTTTTCAGCAAAACCACACTGATAATTATTATATCATTACAGGCATACTCATTATTGTTTGAGCCTCAGAGATACTGTATTTTTTTACAAATTGACAGTTTGTGGCCACCCTGCATCAAATAAATTTATTAGTGTAATTTTTCCAACAACATTGCTCACTTCTTGTCTCTTTGTCAAATTTTGGTTATTCTCACAATATTTCAAACCTTTTTATTATTATTATATTTCTTATGGTGATCTGTGATTGGTAATCTTTGATGTTACTGTAACTGTTCTGGAGCTCCATGTACCATGCCCATATAACATGGTGAACTTAACTGATAAATGTCATGTGTGTTCTTACTGCTCTACCTGACTGGCTGTTCCCTCATTTCTCTTCCTTTTCTCAGGCCTCCCTATTCTCTGAGACACAAAATATTAAAATTAGGCCAATTAATAACCCCACAATAGCCTCAAAGAGTTAAGTGAAAAGAACAGTCACATATCTCTCACTTTAAGTAAAAATCTAGAAATGACTAAGCTTAGTGAGGGAAGCCTGTTGAAAGTCAAGAAAGGATGAAAGGTAGGCCTCCTGCACCAAGCAGTTAACCAAATTACCAAGGAAAAGTTCTTGAAGGAAATTCAAAGTGCTACTCCAGTGATCACATAAATGACAACAAAGTTGTCGTGCGGGGCGGCCTGCGGGGTCTCAGCTCCCGCTCCCCACATAAGAATGCAGGATGTGGCTAGGCCAAAAAGGAACACCCATGGAGCCATAGGTAGGAGAGTCATACCACTATAGTCTCACTGGTGGCACTATAGTCCCACTGGAGGCTGGAGTCACATGACCTGCAACTTGTTGCCTGCTTTTCTGCCTGCCAACCAACCAACTCCCCTCCCAGCACAGCTGCGGCAGTTATATCAGTGGCCAATTGGCTAAATGGCTACAGCTGATGGCCAACTACCCACAGCCCACAGCCGACGGCCATCTATACCCGAGCCAGCACCTCCCCCACGTGAGGCCGAGACCCTGGAAACTGCTCTCTGGGGCTCTGTCTCCACTCTCCACCCCTCCAGGGTCTCACCTCACAATCTACGTGACAAGCATCTTCCGCAAGGGTCCCTGTGCGAGGACCCTGGAGGTATATGCAATATCCTGGACACAGCCAGGCTCTCTGGACACAGCCAGGGTTTTTCAGGGCACCACAAGTCCTTCTGGGCACAGCCAGACTACCTGGGCTTCTTAGGGTACCACCAGTCTCCTCCTGGCAGGTGGTACTGTGGCACTGTAACCACGCACCAGGGCTGTGGAAACACTTGAGGCAGGTGGCGAACATGCTCGTGTGTCACCGCTTTCACCACCCGGATCCGGAGACGGAACTCTCCTACCCTAGAATATACTCTGGAACGGGGGAGACATAAAGCTTGTGGGTACGAGGGGGAAGCCTTCTTATACCCAGTGGGAAGGAAACAGCTTTTACAGTCACAGTCTTTCCCCCGTAGCAATCAATGCAGATTGCTGGTGGGGGAACAGTTCTGGATTCCCATAAACAAGACTGCAGTCTGTGCCAGTGTCAACTAGGGCTAAATCCCTCTGCACATCAGAAGGGGACCAATGTACGGACAGGTCCACGTGGGGCCTCCGGTCCCTGCTCGTCCCCTCTGACCGGGTACCTTGGCCCGACCCCTAATCAAGCTGAAGGGAATCGGCCTCAGGCAGCTGCATGAAGTCCTGGAGGGCCACAGGTCACGCTTTCCCAGACTTCTCCTTTAGGCTTCTCCGGAATTGCTGTTCTGGACGCAACTATTGCCAAAGTTCCAAAAAGAGTGCATTGGGTTGTTGGTCTATTTTTTTCCTGATCAACCCCTGCTGCCACGAGATCACACCACATCTGTATGTGTGTTACTCTCTGAGGCCCCCGACCTTGCCCCTTTACTTTTGATTTGGGCTTCCAGGTCTCAACTGTTCAGACCTCCTGTCTTAACTTCCTTCGCTTCCGGCTTCCAACATCCCCTAGAGTGGCCATGGCAATTGTAACTTCATGGATCTGCCGCCCCACATAGGACGTAAGAATGGTGACCAAGGATCCAAAAGCACTCGCAGGGGCAGTATACAAAACCAGATCTCTCATGCTGGCTGTAAAAAGCTCGTCATCCGGCCCTTGCATATTAGGGTTGAAAATAGCATGTCTCATACCCATTTCACGGATGATTTGAGTAAGTTCCGTATATGACTGCCATTAACTCACAGTGTTTGGCAGCTCACCAGCCTGTCCCCATACTGTGTGTACCGCAGCAGTGAGCCACTCCATTAGAGAACGGTTGCCCTGGTTTTGGGCCAACCTATGGCAATTCTGTAACCTTTGTCGCAGGGACTGATGCACTGTCACAAAGGCTAGCTTTTTCATCTCATCTGGGGAGCAGATAATGCTCCCTTATCTTATAAACGTAATAGCCAAGCCGATACTCGCCTTCCAGGTCGCTGTCGATACCGCCTCCCCAGCTCCTGCAACTCAGTGGGAGTGTAAGGGGTGTAGGTTGTGAACTTAGTCTCAGCTGGGTTGCCTGCAGCAATGCCCCTGGGGGCCCAAAGGTTGCTCACGTTTTACCCTTTGCTTCAAGATTGGCTGGGCTTGGGGTTGGGAGCTACATTGTCTTCACTGGCTTCCTCCACCTCTGCCTCAGAGTCTCCACTATGGGGCCCCTCTTCTAACAGGCGGACCAGGGCTTCCAGAGCCTCCAACCAGGACACCTGGTCTGGCATCTGGGCTATTTCATTAGGTGCATTTTCCATGTTGAGACTCAAAGCCGTGAGGAACATCCAGCCCACACGCCTGGCTGTAGCCTTCGCCTCTTCCAGCAACCGCTCAGCCAGAGCCTGCAGGGCCCTGTCAACCCTGACCGGAGAGCCATCCATGTCCTCCCACCCCTACTTGGGGCTTCAACTCCTGAGAACAGTGGCCACCGGACACCACAAACTGTGTGGGGGCCACACATCCTCCTGCCCAGAGTCAGACTCCATTCCTACCTGGTTGGAATCCTGCTTTCTGTGCCAGGTGTCTGAGTAGGTGGAGGCCTCCGTGTAAGCTGTCCACAACTCTAGGAGCCCATGGCAGCAGCAGGCCACCAAAAGGAAGACGACAGTTGCTCTGGCCAACAGGGCGGCGTGCCATCCGGAGGTGTGAGTCTCCCAGGCAGACCACGCCTCCCGTTCCCGGTGTCGCTCCTCACGGGCCTCCCGCAGCTGAGCTTTCACATGCACAAACTGCTCCACCATCCTTCGGTAGGACTTGGCCAGCACCACACCCTGATCGCTGCGCCATTTGTCATGTGGGAGATCCTGCTCTCTGCGCCATGTTTCGTGCGGGGCGGCCTGCGGTGTCTCAGCTCCCGTTCCACACATAAGAATGCAGGATATGGCTAGACCAAAAACAAATACCCACGGAGCCATAAGTAGGGGAGTCATACCACACTATAGTCTCACTGGTGGCACTGTAGTCCCACTGGAGGCTGGAGTCACATGACCTGCAACCTGCTGTCCGCTTTTCTGCCTGCCAACCAACCGACTCCCCTCCCCAGCGCAGCAACGGCAGTTATATCAGTGGCCAATTGGCTAACCGGCTACAGCTGATGGCCAACTAGCCACAGCTGATGGCCATTTTACATGGAGAATATTCTGGAAATAAGTCAAGCCAGTCACAACATTCACTTAAACCAAAGCCTAATCCAGAGGAAAACCTTAGTTCTTCTCAATTGTATGACTGAGAGAGGTGAGAAATCTTCAGGAAAAAAAGTTGAAGCTAGCAGAGGTTGATTCATGAGATTTAAGGAAGAAGATAGCTCCAAAACATAAAGGTACAAGGTGAAGCAACACATGGTGATGTAGAAGCTGCTGCAAGTTATAAGGAGACTTTAAGATAATTAATGAAGGTGGCTACACTAAACAACAGTTTGTCAATGTAAATGAAATAGACTTATATTGGAAGTAGATGCCATTAAAACTTTCATAAGTAGAGAAGAGAAGTCAATATCTGGCTTCAGATCTTCAAAGGACAGGATGAATATCTTGTTAAGGGCTAATGCAGCTGGTGAGTTTATATTGAAGCTTATACTTATTGCCATTCTGAAAAAATCCTATAAATCTTAAAAATTATTCTAAATATACTCTTCCTGTGCTCTATATAAATGGAACAACAAAACCCAGATGACAGCACATCTGTTTTTATTTACTGAATATTTTAAGTCAACTGTTGAGATGCACTGCTCAGAAAAAAAAAAGAAAAAAAAAAGATTCCTTTCAAAATATTACTGCATATTGGCAATGCACCCAGTCACCCAAGAGCTCTGATGGAGATATACAACAAAATTAATGTTTTCATGTGTGGTAACACAACTTCCATTCTGCAGCCCACGTTTCAAGGAGGAAATTTGAGTTTAAAGTCTTACTATTTAAGAAATACATTTCATAAGGCTATAGCTGTCATGGATTGTGATTCCTCTGATGGAGCTAGAGAAAGTAAACTGAAAACTTTCGGAAGAAGACTTGCCCGTCTAGATGCCATTGAAAAGCATTTAGGAGACATAGGAAGAGGTTGAACTATGAACATTGACAGGAATTTGGAAGAAGATGCCAACCCTTGTAGATGACTTTGAGGGGTTCAACACTTCAGTGGAAGAAGTAACTGCAGATGTGTTAGAAATAGAAAGAGAACTAGAATTAGAGGTGGAGCCTGAACATGTGACTGAATTGCTGCATTCTCATGATAAAACTTTTATCATTGAGGACATGCTTCTTATGAATGAGCAAAGGAAGTGTTATCTTGAAATCAACCTACAATTGGTGAAGATGCTGTGAATAATGTTGAAATGACAACAATGGATTTAGAATATTATATAAATGTAGTCTGGAAAGCAGCAGTGGAATTTGAGAAGATTGACTTCAATTTTGAAGTAGGATTTACTGTGGGTAAAATACTACTATCAAACATTTCATGCCATGGACAAATAATTCATGAAAGGCAGAGTCAATTAATGTCAGAGTCAACTTCATCTTATTTTAAGAAATTGCCACAGAAACCCCAATCTTTAGCATCCACCACCCTGATCATTCAGCAGCTAACAATATTGAGACAAGATCCTCCACTAATGAAAAAGATTACAACCTGCTAAAGGCTCAGATGATGGTTAGCATTTTTTAGCAATATTGTTTATTAAGGTGTGTACATTTTTTAGGCATAATGTTAATGCAAACTTAATAGACTACAGTAGTATAAACATAACATTATATGTACTCACTTTATTGCAGTGGTTTAGAACTGAACCCACAATATCTCTGAGGTATGCCTATAATGTCTTTAAAACATCCCCTAGGATAGGTTCTTCAACCTTGCAAAATTTGAAGATCAGTTGGTTATTCTAAATCCTTTACATTACTACATACATTTTAGAAACAGCTTGTCAATTTCTATTGAAATAAACCTATTATGATTGTAAATGAGACTAAATTGAATTTATAGACAATTTTGAAGGATTAAGTCCCTTAACAACTTTAAATCTTTTAATCCATGAACATTATATGCCTTTCCATTTATTTATATTTTAATTTTTCTCAGCAATATTTTAGTGTTTCAGTGGGGAAGTCTTGCATATCTGTCAGTAAATTTATTTTTAAGCAGTTTGTTTTTCTATTTTATTGTAAATGGCATTTATATACTTTAATTTCTAATTCTGTTGCTAACATATAGAAATACAATTTTACATATTGTATATTCTGCAACATATCTTAATTTTCTTATTAATTTTAATAGAACATTTTGTACATTCTTTAAAATTTTCTACATATAATATTATGTCATCTGCAAGTAATGAGTTTGCCTTATTCATTTCCAAAGTATATGCTAATCCCTTTTTCTTTCCTATTGCAATGGCTAGGACCTCCAGTTAAATGTTGAATAAAATATTGAAAGCTGACATCCTTCTTTTGCTCAGGACGTCAGAGGGGAAATTTTCAGTCTCTTACTGTTAAGTATGATCTTAGCTATAGGTGTTCACAGATGCCCTTTATTAGATTGAGGAAGTGCCCTTCTATTCCTTGGTCACTGAGGATTTTTCTTTTGTTTTCTGTCTTTCTTTTTTTTTAAATATAAGTTGATGTTGAATTGTCTCAATTTTAAAAAATCTATCGAGATATATTTTTTTATTTTTTTATTCTGTCGATATGGTGACTTTTTTTTTAAATTAATTTATTTATTTTTAAATTTATTGGGGTGACAGTTGTTAGTAAAATTACATAGATTTCAGGTGTGCAATTCTGTATCACATCATCTATAAATTACATTATATGTTCACCATCCAGAGTCAGTTCTCCTTCCACCACCACATATTTGATACCCCTTACACTCATCTCCCACCCCCCAACCCCCTTACCCTCTGGTAACCATTAAATTACGTTCCCCAGATCAATTTTCAAACCCCGTGGCCATCTTGTGGTTACTGATTGTTTTCTAATCCCCTCACCTTCCCCTTTACCCACAACCCCCCCGCCCATCTAAAAACCCTCAGTTTTTCCTCTTTGTCTCCAACACTGTTTCTGATTAGTTCATTCACTTATTCTTTTCTTTAGATTCCGCATATAAGTGAGATCATATGGTACTTATCTTTCTCTGTCTGACTTATTTCACTTAACATAATGTTCTCTAGGTCCATCCATGTTGTTGCAAATGGTAAGATTTCTTTCTTCTTTATGGCTGCGTAATACTCCATCGTATAAATGTACCACAGTTTCTTAACCCAGTCATCTACCGATGGGCATTTCGGTTGTTTCCATGCCTTAGTTATTGTGTATAGTGCTGCAATAAACATAGGAGTGCATAAAGATATTTGAATTGGAGTTTTGGATTTCTCCCGATAGATACCTAGGAGTGGAATTACTGGATCATAGGGTAGTTCCATTTTCAGATTTTTGAGATACCTCCATACTGTTTTCCATAGTGGCTGCACCAATCTGCAATTCCACCAACAGTGCACAAGCGTTCCCTTTTCTCCACATCCGCGCCAGCACTTGTTGTTTGTTGATTTATTGATGATAGCCATTTTGACTGGAGTGAAGTCGTATCTCATTGTGGTTTTTATTTGCATTTCTCTAATGGTTAGTGAGGTTGAGCATTTCTTCATATGTCTGTTTGCCATCTGTATGTCCTTTTTAGAAAAATGTCTCTTCAAGTCCTCTGCCCATTTTTTAATTGGGTCGTTTGTTTTTTTGGAGTTGAGTTGAGTGAGTTTTTCATAGATTTGTGATATCAATCCCTTATCAGATATATCATTGTCAAATATCTTTTCCCATTCAGTAGGATCCCTTTTTGTTTTATTGATGGTTTCCTTTGCTGTGAAAAAACTTTTTAGTTTGATATAATCCCACATGTTTATTTTTTCTCTTATTTCTCTCGCGCGAGGGGATATATCAGTAAATATCTTACTCCGGGTAATGTCTGTGAAGTTTTTTCCTATATTTTCTTCCAGGTATTTTATGGTTTCAGATCTTACATTTAAGTCTTTAAGCCATTTTGAATTTATTTTTGTATATGGTGTAAGGAGGTGGTCCAGCTTCATTTTTTTGCATGTGTCTGTCCAGGTTTCCCAGCACCATTTATTGAATAGACTCTCTTTACTCCATCGTACATTCTTGCTTCCATTGTCTAGGATTAAGTGGCCATATAGGCATGGATTTATTTCTGGACTCTCTATTCTGTTCCATTGATCTATGTCTGTTTTTATGCCAGTAACATGCTGTTTTGATTACTGTAGACTTGTAGTATAATTTGAAGTCAGGTATTGTTATACCTCCCACTTTGTTCTTATTTCTCAAGATTGCTGAGGCTATTCGGGGTCTTTTATGGTCCCATATAAATTTTAGGATTATATGTTCTATTCCTGTGAAAAACGTCGTTGGTAGTTTGATAGGAATTGCGTTGAATATGTATATTCCCTTAGGCAGTATGGACATTTTAACTATATTAATTCTTCCTATCCATGAACATGATATGTGTTTCCATCTATTTATATCTTCTTTCATTTCTTTCTTCAGTGTCTTATAATTTTCTGAGTACAGATCTTTTACTTCTTTGGTTAAATTTATTCCCAGGTAAAAATATAGTCTTTAGAGCAATTGTAAATGGGATTTTTTTTAAATTTCTCCTTCTGATGTTTTATTATTGGTATATACAAATGCAACTGATTTCTGAATATTAATTTTGTATCCTGCTACTTTACTAAATTCATCTATCAGCTCTAATAGCTTCTTGGTGGAGTCTTTAGGGTTCTCTATATATAGTATCATATCATCTGCATACAATGATAATTTTACTTCCTCCTTACCAATTTGGATGCCTTTTATTTCTTTTTCTTGTCTGATTGCTGTGGCTAGAACTTCCAGCACTATGTTGAATAGAAGCGGAGATAGTGGGCAACCTTGCCTTGTTCCTGATCTTAGGGGGAATGGTTTTAGCTTTTCCCCATTGAGTATGATGTTAGCTGTGGGTTTGTCATATATGGCCTTTATTATGTTGAGATATGATCCCTCTATTCCCACTTTCTTAAGGGTTTTTATCATAAATGGCTGTTGAATTTTATCAAATGCTTTTTCTGCATCTATTGATATGATCATGTGATTTTTATTTTTCATTTTGTTAATGTGGTGTATCACAGTAATTGATTTGCGGATGTTGAACCACCCTTGCATACCAGGGATGAATCCCACTTGATCATGGTGTATGATCTTTTTAATGTATTGCTGAATTCTGTTCGCTAATATTTTGATGAGGATTTTTGCATCTATGTTCAGTAGAGATATCGGCCTGTAGTTTTCTTTTTTTTGTGGTGTCTTTGTCTGATTTTGGGATCAGGGTGATAGTGGCTTCGTAAAAAGTGTTTGGGAGTCTTCCCTCCTTCTGGATTTTTTGGAAGAGCTTGAGGAGAATAGGTGATAATTCTTTTTTGAACGTTTTGTAAAATTCACCTGTAAAGCCATCTGGTCCAAGGCTTTTGTTTGTTGGGAGATTGTTGATTACTGATTCAATTTCCCTGGTGATAATCAGTGTATTCAGGTTTTCTGTTTCTTCTTGAGTTAGGCTTGGAAGGTTGTATGCCTCTAGAAAATTGTCCATTTCTTCCAGATTGTCAAATTTGTTGGCATATAGTTGCTCATAGTAACTTTTTAAAACTTTTTGTATTTCTGTGGTGTCCGCTGTCACTTCTCCTCTTTCATTTCTGATTTTATTAATTTGGGTCCTCTCTCTCTCTTTTTTAATGAGTCTGGCTAAAGGTTTATCAATTTTGTTTATCTTCTCTAAGAACCAACTCTTGGATTCATTGATCTTTTGTATTGTTTTTCTGGTTTCTATTTCATTTATTTCTGCTCTGATCTTTATTATCTTCTTCCTTGTGCTCCCTTTGGGATTATTTTGCTGTTCTTTTTCCAGATCCCTTAAGTGTGAAGATAAACTGTTGATTAGTGATGTTTTTTGTTTCTTTAGATAGGCCTGCAAAGCTATGAATTTCCCTCTTAGGACTGCTTTCGCGGCATCCCATAGATTTTGGGTCGTCGTGTTTTCATTTTCGTTTGTCTCGAGATATCTTTTGATTTCTTCCTTGATCTCCTGCTTGACCCATTCATTATTTAGTAATAAGTTATTCAGCCTCCATGAATTGGTGTGTCTTCCAGTTTTTTTCCTGTAGTTCATTTCTAATTTCATAGCATTGTGATCAGAGAAGACAATTGGTATGAGTCCAATTTTCTTAAATTTATCAAGACTTGTTTTGTGGCCTAACATATGGTCTATCTTGGAAAATGTTCCATGTGCGCTTGAGAAAAACGTGTATTTTGCAGCATTGGGGTGAAATGTTCTGAAAATATCGATTAAATCCAAGTGGTCCAATGTATCATTTAAGGCTGTTGTTTCCATATTGATTTTCTGTCTGGAAGACCTGTCCCTTGTTGTCAGAGGTGTGTTGAAGTCCCCTACTATGATAGTGTTACTGTTGATCTCTGTCTTTATGTCAGTCAGTACCTGTTTTATATATTTAGGTGCTCCTATGTTGGGTGCATACATGTTTACTAGGGTTATGTCCTCTTGTCGGATCGATCCCTTTATTATTATATAGTGCCCATCTTTATCTTTTAATATATTCTTCATTTTAAAGTCTATTTTGTCAGATATAAGTATTGCAACTCCAGTTTTTTTTTCTCATTGCCATTTGCATGAAATATCTTACTCTAACCCTTCACTTTCAGCCTGTGTGTGTCTTTTTTCTGAGGTGAGTCTCTTGTATACAGCATATACAAGGGTCTTGCTTTCTTATCCAGTCAGCCACCCTATGTCTCTTGATTGGAGCATTTAATCCGTTTACATTTAAAGTGATTATTGATAGGTACATAGTTATTGCCGTTTTTAAATTTGTAGTTAGGATGTTTTGGTCTTTCTTCTATTTACAGAAGTCCTTTTAGTATTTCTTGCAATGTTGGCTTGGTGGTAATAAATTCCTTTAGCTTATTTTTTTTTTGGAAAGCTCTTTATCTCTCCATCAAATTTAAATGATAGCCTTGCTGGATAAAGCAATCTAGGTTGTATGTCTTTGTTTTCCATCACTTTGAGTATCTCCTGCCACTCCCTCCTGTCCTTCAATGTTTCTGTAGAAAAGTCATTTGATAGTCTTATGGGAGTTCCCTTGTATGTAACCCTCTGTCTGTCTCTTGCTGCTTTTAGTATTCTCTCTTTGTCTTTAAGCTTTGCCATTTTAAGTATAATGTGTCTTGGTGTGGACCTGTTTAGGTTTATCCTGGTTGGAACTCTCTGCACTTCCTTGGCTTGTATGTTGGTTTCCTTCATCAGGTTGGGGAAGTTTTTGGACATTATTACTTCAAATATGTTCTCAATCCCTTGCTTCCTCTATTCACCTTCTGGTATTCCTGTGATGCGCATGTTGTTGCTCTTGATGTTATCCCAGAGGTCTCTTAAGCCATCCTCATTGTTTTTTACTCTTTTTTCTTTCTGTTGTTCCGTTTGTCTGATCTCTGCTACCTTGTCTTCTAAGTCGCTGATTCGATCCTCTGCTTCATCTAACCTGCTGGTAATTCCTTCAAGTGAGGTCTTAATTTCGGTAATTGTGTTCTTTAGTTCTAACGGGTTGTTCGTTATGATTTCTACATCCTTCTTTATATCTTCTCTAAGCTCCTTAAACATTCTTATCACCAGTGTTCTGAACTCTGTCTCTGAAAGATTGGTTACCTCTGCTTCATTTGGTTCCAGTTGTAGAGGTTTCTTCTGTTCTTTTATTTGGGACCTGTATCTTTGTTTCCCCATTCTGACTGACTCTCTGTGTTTGCTTTGATGTATTAGGTAGATCCCCTAGAGTTCTTAGTTCTTGCTAGGTTATCTTATGTAGTATGTGTCCTTTATATTTGACTTGCACTACTTTGTTCTTCCCCTCTGCATGTGCTCCAAAGGTGACTCTTGTGTTGTGTATATTGTCCTGTTCAAGAAGATCTTTAATTGCTTTTTGCTTGTGAGTAGGTGGGGTTAACTCCTGGGCTGACTCCTTGTGAGACTTGGCTCTGCCCCCCGCAGGGCGTTCTGCTGCGTGAGGGTTGACCACTTAAATGTGGTTTGGCCTCTATGGGCTCTAGTGCCTTCAGAGAATTCCCTCTGGGTGTGTGACTTGTATGTGAAACCCAGTAGCACTCTGGTTTGGTCTGGAGTTGGCCTCTGGATATGTTGAATCTTGTGCCTCTTAAGCTGGGCCCTGGTAGGGCAGTTTCAGAACAAAGCAAATCACCAAGCACAACAACAACAACAGCAACAAAGAAAAAATCAAATACATTCACATGTAAAAACACCCGATAACCCCCACTCGACACAGTCAAGGACATCAAAGATATAAAGACAAAGCAAAACAAAACAAAAAAAAGCAAAACAAAAAGCTGTGCCAGTCTTGGCTTAAGCGCACCAAGTAACGTCCAGGTTGTCCTCTGCTGTACCAAAGTGCCCCCTGCTTATTGCGCAGGCAGAGCTGGTCACCTGGTGCCCAGAGTGACTTTGGGGCTGTAGATTTAAATGCGTGGGCATGAGAGGTTTGGATGATAGTTTTTACAAAGTCAGTGCAGTTTCTGCCCTTGCCTGCATATATGCACACTGAGAGTAGCACCACCAGCCCTGTGTCCAGTACTCCTGAGTCTTAGGGCACTTCTTCAGTGTGTGTGTATGTGTATGGGGGGTTGCGGGCGGGAGATTTCTGAGCTGCTGAAAGCCCAGAGCTGTGTCTGCCTTACTGCTGATCCCTGAGAGTGTCTCGGCAGTTGCACTTGACCCGCCCTAGGCAGGCCAGAAAGTGTGGGGGCTGGGGATGGAGGGGTCTTCTCTCTCCCAGCCCAGCCTCACGTCACCCTCTTCCCGTAGGCCAGAAAAGGTGGTGGCTGGAGGTGGAGGAGTCTCTTCTCTCCTAGCCCAGCCAAAATCACACTCTTCCCAGCCTCTTCTCTGGGTCAGGACTGCCTGCCAGGCTTCCCAGAGCCTGAGCACTAAGGCTCCTCTGTAATCTGACACTACTCCTCAGTTCAGGGGCCAGTTTAAGTCTCTGGAAGGGCGGGGGTAGGATTGGAAGAGCGGGGCCGGGGAGGGGTCCAGGTATGGAGTCTGTGTTCTTTGTCTGCACTAGGGCCCACTGGCCGCCCTCCCGGCGGGAGAAATCAGCTGTGGGACGCAGGGAAAGAGCCCACCTCCTGGTCTCTGTGCTCTCTGTTCCGCCCTGGGATCCCGAGCGTGCCCGGAACTGCGGGTGCCACCGCGGTTTTCGCCATTGCCGCCACCACCGCCGCGGGCCGGGATGCCGCTGTGGGCCTCGAGTTTTCACTCTGCTCCCTTCCTTCCTTCCCCTGCTTGCCCAATTAGCGCACCTTCAAGTAATCCTTAGCTTCAAGTAATCCATGAGTCTCTTAGCTGTTCTGTGTGATGAGCAAAGAGTTCTTTGATGGGTTATAGGTCCCGTTTGTAATAAGATTCGGAGGAGAACTCAGAAAGTGCGTCTAGCTGCCGCCCTTCCTATGACGTCATTATCTTAAATAGGAAGGTGCATTGTTGATTGAATTTTTCTCAGAGAAATTACATTTCTGGACAACTCATGATGAATGGTACAAATAGCTGTCCATCTCAGATGCCTCTGGACATGATGGGATTATTATACAAAGCTCCTTCCTCTCTGGCGGCCACAAGACGACTATCCCTCCACACCACCTGCCAGAATCTTAGAAGGATATGGTGACTTTTTAAAAGTGGATTTTAAATGCCAAATCAAGCTTGCATTCTTAGGATAAACACCACAAGGTCATAAAGTACTGTGGGTTTTTTTATTATTATTATTACAGGTTTTAATTTGTAAATATATTGTTAACTTTCTTCTTTTGTAAGTTTTAGTAAGAGCTTTTTCATTGTATTTGTCCACTGCAATTAAGTTGTCAGTGTTATGTATTTTCATAAAACTATTAATGAAACCCTTTAATTTTTCCTTTTAATATGTGTTGGCTTGTAGTAATGCTGCCTCCTGATATTGGTAACATGTATTTTTTCTGTTTCTTACTAGATAATTTTTACTATAGATTTTATTAATCTTTTCAAAGAACACACATTTGACTTGGTTACTTTTGAGTATTAGTTTCTATTTCATTTCTTTCCACTTTTATTTTATTATTTTCAGTGTTGTATTTGTTTAACTTTCTCTTCCATTTCTAACTCTTAAGATATAAGCATATAGCCTTGAATTTATGCCTACCTTATTATTGTGCATACATTTAAATCTTTAAATTTTATTCAAAAGACTGCTGTATATGCATTCACAGAATTTGATATGCTACGTTTTCATTTTATTCAATTCAAAATGGATATAAGTTTCGCGTCCAGCTCAACACAGGCAGTGAGCGATCGAGAAGGGGTGGCGAAGGATTAAGAAAGTAAGAAACAGAAATCAAGAAAGTTACGAAACAGGGGCCAAGGGTCTCACAGCCTCAAAGAACTGAAAGCCCCGAATCAGGCCTGCGCCTTGTGGCTTTTATTGATGCACACACAAGAAAGCAACATTGTTTTCTTCAAGGTCTCTGAATTTCACACATTATACTAAGAAACTGATTTGAACTAATTACCCTTGCCTGCAAACAGCTGAACCGTCAGTTTCAGGATGTACCTCCCTAAGAGACAAAACCTTTATGCTGAAATTTACTGAAATGGATAGAGGAGAACTGATGTTATTACACCATTGAATCTCTTCCCAAGCAGGTTGTGGGAAGGAATGCAGCCACAAAGGCAGGAGCTCTCCTTAACTGGGGGAAGGTGGGGGTCTATGCCCACCTCTATCAACCCCTTGGGTTCTCCTGTTGGTCCCCACTTGGCTGTGCCTTTCTTGAGTTGGTTCTTCCTCCACTACCCCCCCCACCCCGTGGGGAATCTTACTCATCATTGGCTAACAAGCCATCCTCCGGGGCCAAACAGGGAGACATAAGGTATAAGGACAAAGATGAAGCAAAGTCCCTGAAAGGATTAGTCTCACAGACTCTCCTTTCTTTAGGGGTAGGTACGAGGGGACAGACATGGATAGGCTGCTGTGTGACAACATACAAGCATTCAAGTAATATGTGTGTGTATTAAAATTATTGTCTCATAAGACAAATGTAGATAAACATCAACAGGAAAATGTAGTAAAACAAAGTATGAAATCTTTAAGATTTAAAGTGTGGAAAAACTGTATCCATGCTGGTATAGCAAAAAAGGATATGAGTCCCTTCTTAGCATCATGAAAACTACAGAATTTTAGAGTAATAAAAGAGGTGAACAAAATCATTATTTTTTGAACTCATTGTTTAATATGTTAGGAGTTTTACCTATGATGCTGATTTTTTAATTTAAGTATAATATTCCAAATAAAATTTGGGAGTCAATTAAATTAAGAACTTATATTCATGAACATTAGCAACTCCGGAAAACTTAATGCTTCTAGAAAATGTTAAATAAAACAGAAAACAAGAAATGTGTATTCTAATTCTAAAACCAAATAATAGACTCTTAGAAAATAAAAAAAACCTTTGGCTCCCATTTTCTCTTTAAAAAATAGATATTAGTAGGCTTCTCATTAAGATCTAACATGAAGTATTTAGTTGCAGTTTCACAAAAATTAGATAGCAATAATGAGGGTACTTCCAAGTATAGTATATACCAAGAGCATTTGTAGTGACAGAGCACAGGCAAACTTTTTTTGCGTCATGGAAAATTATGGTATCTAATGATAGGATTTGTCAGTAGGTTGAAACATGACATTATGTAGAACTTTGTAGGTAAACAAAGCTATTATAAGTATGGTTCATAAGTACAAGCCACTATGGATAATGGCCTTACTTTCTATAAGGTTATATATTTTCCTTAATAAAGCTTTCAAAGTTCTGAAATCAATGATCAAGACTTGCAGCTCTCTTTCAGTGCCTTAATAAACTTAGACAGTTAGTTTACTTGCAAAATTACATTGATATACGTACAATAATTTTATTTTATTACCTTATTTAATTGATAAAATTGGGTATGCTGAAGTACACGTATATAATGTAGAACACATTAGTTTAGAACAGTTTCTCATTCTGACTAGTGGTGCATTGTGTTTTTGTTTCCTGTAGGTGCGCCAAGTAACGAGAGCAGTGGCACCTCCTCTCCTCTTTGTGACAGTGGCTTACATCTCAACTATCATCCCAACAATACAGTAAGATGACTGAAGCATAGTTCAGATTAATAAGATTACATACAGACACACACACACATGCACACGCACACAAACACACACACACAAAACAAAACAAAACAAAACAAAGCAAAAAAACAACAACAAAAAAACCCAGGGCAATATGTATATTTATAGTTTGTAAAAAACTGCTATTGAATCTGGTTTGAAATCCTTGGTTGCTTCATCATTAAATATTATGATAATCCAGGAAGGAAAAAATAAGTAGGTCAGTTAGTTTTTTAAGGTCACTTTTCTCCTCATGCATCTGTATGAAGCCCTTTGTAAGCTATAAATACTTTTAACTTCAAGAAATCATGCATAACATCATATAATCACTTTATAACATTGCGTATTACATGTAATTTCATGCTCTAAATGATTTGCCATGATTTTTAAAATAACTTTTTCTATTCAAATTATTTAGCTAAACTTAGCTATTTCATTTGCCATTCGTTAGAATTTATCGGAAATCTTCATGCATATCAAGGAATTCATGCAAAGTGAGAAAATCTAAGCTACACATTATGTTAAATGTAATGAACTTTAAACACGTATTTAGTAATGAAAAATTGACATGCATGTTTTAAATATATTTAGTAAAATGTTAATTTTTTTTATTTTTTACTTGTATTTTGGAGTAAATAGGTTTTAAAAAAATTTTTTTAAAGTATTTTTTAATTATCATGGATTTCACCCTTTTAAATATTCACATATTCTAAAGACAAAACAATTCTTTCTGGTTATATATAAGACTAACAATTATCCCCTGTGCTCACAAACATAAGAGTAGCAAAGCTAACTTTAAATAGGCTTTTATGTTTTTATTCCACATATTGGGATATATAAGACATATACATTCTTTTTCTGACTTGTATGATTCATCCTCTATTTGAAGTTCTTAATCCAATTGTAGCATTTTACTTCAAAGTAAAATTTTACTCCTTTTGAACATCGTAAGACCTGAATGGCCTCCATTGTACCTAAGTGTATCAGTATTATCTTTAAGCTGTGTGCCTGAGGTCCCCAAGTCTTATTTATTTTAGTATTTATTTATTTACTTACCATATGTGGCTGTGTATAATGTGCTTCTGTGTATAATGCACCCCCATGTTTCTGGCCCAAACTTTCAGGGGAAAAAAATCTGTTTTTAATTTTTTAATTCAAATTTTTATCTGTTTACATTTAGGTACTTGTTTTTTGTATTATAAAGAAATTTTAGTGTTTAGATTTTAACATTATGGTATGAGAACTCTTATGTAACAAATAATTACAAAACACAAGAACAGATACAAGGTACATACCAGTAATAAATTTACAATGGTTATGCATCCTAGAAGGGCAAGAACTCTTCGTCATTGCAAGTTTGTCGTAATGTCAACAAAACCGACGATCCCATTCCAGGGTATTATTTTGCATGTGGATATCATTATTGATTTCTAGAGTTAACTTTTAACTCATAAGCATAAATAAAATAATTAAAAACATTTATATAAATACGGAAGTACATAAGGTATTTATTTTCTCCTAAAGAAGAACCCTTGGCAAAACCAAATATTATTTCCCCAGGTATAACCTAACCACATCTGAGTGCATTTTATCTGAGCTTTTCTTTTACTTTTGTTGCCACAGAAACAGTTGTCATACAGAGGTTATCTTAAAACGCTAATCTTCAGAAAATGGCAAGTTCTGAGTCACTTAAACATTGACTTCCTAATGAAAAAAATGAATATATACACTCTGTGCTCCTATCAGCTCCCTTCTCAATTCTACAGACTTATAATATACAACCAAATCTTCACCTCTTACTTTAGTCATTGCTTTGCTGACATCTTCTCTTCCACTCTAGATGCTCTTGATATTTTCAAAGCCCTTCCAGTTCTCTTTACTGAGTTGTTGTGCACATCCCCAGCTGCTGTGAGCATTGGCTGTCCCTAATTCACAGGGACCCCTCCTGTAAAGAACATTTGCCTAGGAATCAGGGCGTCCCACCCCACTCCCTGACGTGGCTGCAGCTCAGGACTTACTGATGGATTGTAAAACCAAACCCTCTTATAGGGCCTTGGCAGATGACATGGAAGCTTTTCTTCCAGAGCCCCATCTCTGGCCAGGTTTTTCCTTGCCCCATTCACTGCTTCCTTTAGTCTTCACAGGTTTCCTCTGACAACTTTCCCTCCATATGACAGTCACAGAAGAATCCCCATCTCAGCTCTGCCTTAAGACGGGAAAGAAGAGCTATTTTATTCAACACTGGGAGAAAACTGGCAATATTTTTATCGTAATTCTTCTCCCGGTACCCCTGAGCTCCTCTATAATAATGAAAAGTAGAGAAGTCAGAGTGGAAGGTCTATGCATAAGAATCATTCTGGTTAACCATAATCATTATGGTTTTAATTCATTCCATTGATGTACAAAACAAATCTATGGAATTCATTTTATGAATGGTGGCTCTATGTCATTGCTTGATATATAATGTTCTTCAGGAAAGTATAAGTAAAGCAAGAAAAATCACCGAGTAATTCCATAACAGGATTGTTCCAAATAAATTCAGTTGAATAAAATAAAAATACAGTTGTCATAATTTTTTTTTCTTACTGGAGTTATGTCTTTCTATTAGCAAGAGACACATTTTATTTCTGTTTTTAGCATTAGGATTGAACGTTATTTTGACATTGCTAAAGATCTTTAGGTGTAAGGGAATTAATGGTATTTATCATGATTTTAGACTACAATAAAGACAAATGTAAATTCAAATAAAGTATATTAAAATAAAGAAAATAGTCTCAATGCATTTCAAATAAATGAGTATTTACCAGGACACTACTCTGTGAAAACACTCCTCTAGGGAACAGGAGATGAACTTAATTATGGTTCTTGACTCAAAAGTTTAAAACTCAGATCTATAAAAAATGCATACATTTAACTATAATATAAACAAAAAAGAAATAATGGATATTAGATTAGCATCCTAATATCAGAGAAAATGCCTGTTAGAGACTTTGAGTATCTGACTTAATTGAACTCAACAAAAATTACAAACAAATATGTTCTTTTGCCCTTGTGGGAATAAGCTTTCAGGCCTGATTGGATCACACAGACTTACACCGAAAGTACTATCTTGTGTTTCTCTTCCATAACTTGAATAGGCTTTGATGTAAGTGTAAAGAATGGATAACATTTTGCTCAGAGATTTATAAAATTAGAAGCAGTCAAATGCATGTTATCTTGTGACCCATCACTAAATAACAAAGAACAGTGGGAACTTGTAAGGAAGTGTACATTGTGAATTACAAAGTCTGACAATTAAGTTTGAGAACTTGTCGCAACAATGTTGCTAACCATTTTTGATATCACAGGGATTATTCATTATGAATTTGTACCAACTGGACACACAGTTAACCAAGTTTGCTATTTGGAGGTGCTGAAAAGGCTGCATAAAATAATTAGACAACCGGAACTTTTCACCAACAATTCATGGCTCTTGCATCATGACAATGCATGGCATTGTCTGTGAGGGAGTTTTTAGCCAGTAAACAAATAACTGTATTGGGACACTCTCCCTACTCACCTGATCTGGCCCCCAATGAGTTCTTTCTTTACCCAAAGATACAGGAAATATTGAAATGAAGACATTTTGATGGCTTTCAGGACATCAAGGATAATACGAGAACAGCTCTGATAGCTGTTTCAGAAAAAAAGTTTCAAAATTGCTCTGAGAGGTGGACTAGGTGCTGGTGTCAGTGCATAGCTTCCCAAGGGGAGTACTTTGAAGGTGATCATAGTCATATTCATCAATGAGGTATGTAGCACTTTTTCTAGGATGAGTCCACAAACTTAGTTGTCAGACCTCGTATATTTTTCACCAAATGTGCATGTATTATAGAAGGTCTCCTTAAGAGAAATATTTAATTCACTGATATATATAAATCCTCAAATCTATCCTGGACTCAGGTAACCTCATTTTTACTTCCTATGCCTTAATTATTCTCTGAAGCAAATTTTGGGTAAGTAGGCACAATTCTGGTTTTTGGAAACAGTATTTTAAGAATATGGCAAAATCACACCTTATAATTTATTAACATCAATTCATCATCTTACAGAAAATTATAGTCTAGTCTTTTTAAGGACTTCATGTCATCAATTTCAGAGTATAGAGTCATCTTGTTTTCCAGCCAAGGTAGAGAAAACCAATTAGCTTTGTTCTCATCAGGAGACTTAAATTCAGATAATCATCCAGCCAGACTTTTAGAAACATTGGGTTATAACTATATACCTTTGACAAATACTTTCTAAGCAAATTTCTTAATGAAACTGGATCAGCATTTTGCCATCTATGCAATTCTATTTTGATAAGATGGTTGTCCCTGAGGTTATTTTATGGCAATACATCTTGACATGTGTTAAGTTCTGGAAAAAGAGTATTTTAAAACAAATGCTATGTAAATGCTACTTTCTCCATTCATGTTATTTGTAATATAGGACTCAACATTCTTGGCATTGAAAACTAAGGCTCTCTTGGGCTGGCCCGGTGGTTCAGGCAGTTGGAGCTCCATGCTCCTAACTCTGAAGGCTGCCTGTTCGATTCCCACATGGGCCAGTGGGCTCTCAACCACAAGGTTGCCAGTTCAATCCGTCGTGTCCCCCAAGGGATGGGGGGATGGGCTTCGCCCCTGCAGCTAGCAACAGCAACTGGATCTGGAGCTGAGCTGCGCCCTCCACAGCTAGGTCTGAAAGGACAACAACTTGACTTGGAAAAAAGGCCTGGAAGTACACACTGTTCCCCAATAAAGTCCTGTTTCCCTTCCCAAAAAAAATCATAAAAAAAAAAAAAAAAAAAAAAAAAATTAAAAAAAAAAAAACAAACAAAGGCTCTTGAAAAGTAGTAAAGGGCCTTAAAACCATAAAAATTGTTGTGTTTTTAGATCATCTTATATACAATTCACAATAACTCTAAGATTACTGTTATAGTAAAAGACAGAAAGCAAATTTATATTGTTTTCATAATTAAAATAAATAAAGATAAATAATCATCAAAATACACTAGGTCTTCCATGAAATAACAGCTCTATAAAATGAAATACATAAACCCTGATTAATTCAATAGCTGAAGTTGGGCTTATCTATATTTTTTATAAGGAGGAAACATTAAAGAAAGTAACATTTTACAACTTTGATACTTAAAGGCCTCAAGTTGGGATGCTACATCAAAGTCATGTAAAAGATCCCATGTATTTTCATATTTGGCAATATATGAAGTCTATTAAATATGATTTTTAAAACTTATCATACTTGTGTATTGGTATCATTGTCTTCAATATTCTATTGCCTATGTCTTTTATGATTTTTTACATTTTCTATCCCTTTTGTTCATGAACAGGGGAACTATTTGTGCTTTTCAAGAAAGATGAGGAACCATATTAAATAATTTTCCTAAACTTACATAGCAAAACTGTAAAATAATCAAGATAAAGATCTGAATGATTTCCATAATTTTACCTCTGGTTATGAATATTAAATGTGCTATGATAGATGTGTTGGTCCTGGAATCAGAAAGATGCAAGTTTCTGAGAATCCTGGTCCTGTCATTTGCTGGTTGGATGACTTGGATAAATTATTGACCATAGAACTGCTCAGGAGTGGGCCATCTTAGCAGTGTACTGGAGTCTTGGAGAAGGTTTGAACTATATGCTGATATGGGCTGAGTTATAGGGCAGCTTGGTAGGACCTGGGACACTTAGAATACCTATGGTTAGCTCTGGCCTGACCACAGAAACATAGTCTGTTTATCCTTGTGTGTCACACAAGATTATCATTTCTTCAAGTGTCCTCATGAAGAAAAGGTGGGGAAGCAATGATTTAATGAGTCTAAAAAAGCTTTAAGTTTTTTTTTTTTTTTGTAAGTGTAGCCTTGTAATACCTTTATATTTGGAAATAGGCACAATAAGGCACAAAGAGTTTAAATAACTTCCCCTAGCTTTAAAGGACAAGTCAGTTGGGAAATTTGGATTTTGAAACCAGGTGGTCTAACTCTGATTTGGAGCCTGAGCCCTCACCACCCTGCCTCCAACTGACCCCATGCTGACCATCTGTAACATCTGTCATGAAGGCCAGAAGAAAGATAAACATGAAACCTAGGTTTGTGCCCTTTGCAATTACCAGATAAGCATTAAAGGCAACTGTCTTGCATCAAAGGATTGTGTCTTAGACCAAAGTGCTCACTGAATCACTGGTAGGGGACCCATCACTGAGTGGTCTTAGCCAGTTCACCCTTCTGGTTGTTCTAAACTGTTCTAAGGATTTAGTAGATTTGTATTTGCACAATTGGTGACAGACAACATAATAATGCCAAGAAACACTCAACCTTTAGTGATAATAATGGAAGGTTTTTTTTTCCCCTGAAGCAATTTTTAATAAGTTAATATCCGAAAGATATTAGACTAAGAGTTTCAACATGACTAAAACAGAGCCTTCTAACATTGTCACTCAAAAATTATAGAAAAGAGAGAAATCAGTATCAATAGTTCCCTGATCAATTTAAGCCTTGGCTCCTTACAACCCATGGCAACTTACATATCAACATTATTTCATGTGTTAGCACTATGAAGAATTTTTTTTTTTTTTTTTTTTTACTATTCCCTTACCCCTTACCCTCTGATAACCACTAAACTATAGCCATGAAGAAATTTTAACAGTGAAGCTCATATGGTGATAGAAGCATAAATTAACATCAAGTGAAAATCTCAAATTTTATTCAAATCTGTTTCCTCCATACATAAGGAAAAAAAAACAAAGACTTTTAATGAAACATAAAATACATGCAATTTTAAATTAGCAGTAGTTGACTTGACACTAAAACAATATAAAAAAATACAAACATTTTATAAACATTAAGTTAAAACAATGGACAAATATTTCCTTGAGTAGTTTTTAAATGTTGTTTTATAAGAATATTCATAATACTCAAAAATATTTACAAATAACTGATAAATCACACAGACTTATATCAGTGTTTTGTGCTTAGCAGATATTCAGAAAATATTGGCTAATTGGATGAAGTACAACTTATTTTTATTTGTCACTTACTAGTTCATTACAATTACAGTTATACCCCATCTTTACCATTTGTCGATGAAATCAGTTCCATCGCACTTGTAATATTTCTTTCTTCTCCCAACCCATTTTTTTCATATTTCACTATGAATATTAATCTCAACAACTTGCTCCTCATTTTCTTATAGAATTACATTAATAAAGAAGTTAAATACATTTTTATTGTAAATGAATATAAATTTCTTCTTGTGGTAGTCTGTAAATGTCTAAGGATTTGTTACATAGAAACTCAAAACAGAAAGAAAAAAAACAATACTGAATATTAGTATTTTTTTCAGGACACATTATCATGCTCCTCATGGCCGACATCTCCAGGCTTGAGATGGGAAAAGCAATGGTGTGACCTTAGACTGATCCCTCTACTTCATTCTCGTTTCTCTCAGTATGTACCTGGGACAGATTTGAGTCGGTGAGTTCATGTTACTGAGTTCTAATTTACTGTTGATTGAAAAAGAGACATTTCGTTAAACTTTTAACATAATATGCGTATGATCCTTTTTATTCAGCACATTTCTAATAGCAAGAGAAAGAGCTAGAAAAGAATAGTATAGTACAGTAAAATATTTATGAATCAGGTAATAAAAACATAAATTAAAACCCTGACTCTAATACAAACTTTTGTAATGGAATCAGTGTCTTTAATTGAGATAGTGTCATCAGGTTTTTAAATTTTTCTTGTGTCCTCTTTAATGAGTTTTTTTTTTCTCAAGGAAATTATATAGTTCATTTAATAGCAAAAATTATTTTCATGTAGTTTATAATGTTCTCATATTATTATATTATTAAATAAGTGTAGGGACACTAACTACGTCTTCCTTTTCATTCTTGAATTTTGTATTTTTCTCTTTTATCTTTGTCACTTTTGCAAGGGGGTTGTAAATTTTATTAATTTGTTTTTCAAAGGACTAATTTGGGGCTTTATTGAAGGTCTTCTACATGTGTACGTATAGTAAATCACAAGTCTCCTCTTCTTTCTTGATTGTTTCCATTCCTTAAATTCTATGGCTTTCTTATTTGTTCTTACAGTTTCTTGAGATGAAAGTTCTAGGGTACCAGAAAGTTTCCGATAAAGAAGAATATAGTGCTATAAGAATATAGTATATTTTAAGCTTTGTAGGCCTTAATGTCTTTGTCACAACTAATCAGCTCTGCCCTGGTATAATAAAAAGTTCAAAAATGACATCATAGAAATGGCAGCGTGAAGTGAGCCCCTTGAAATCTGCCCTGGAACTTACAACAAGTTGAACAACTGTAATTCCACAAAGGACTCCCAGGGTAGCAGACAGGCAAGATTAAGAGGCATGCAACTGAAATCATCTAAACGTGGGCAAATTGGGCAAGCAGGGGAGGAGGGAAATGGGAAGTGTGCACACACGGGCCATGGAGGCACAGGACCTACGTACAGACCTAGCTCAGTGCTCTAAGCTTCCAGCATTCTGGAGCTACCTCAGCCATGGGAGAGGGAAGAATTCAGATTGCTAGTGCTCCTGTTATGGCCCACAGTCCTGCCTGAGGGATCAGCATATCATACAGCTGAACCCAATGCTCATAGCAGAAACCACAGAGCAAAGATTAAGAGAAGGATAAAAATGGAGCTTTAAGTCCTCACTGCCAGGTAGAGGATGGAAGGCTTAGGAACTGAGCCTAGCTGACCCCTCCTAACCTCCCAGAGCTCGCCCACCTCAACCTGCCCAGTGCTAGAAGAAGAATGGTAGCAGTGTCAGACCAAAAGAACAGATATTTGCACCTCTGAGAACTGCGGCCTACAGCTACTAACTCAAAGCGAAACAAGTTCTAGCGAAGGAGAGAGCCTTGGGTGCAGAACAGGCTGTACTGGTGGTCCTGCCATTACTCACAGCCTCCTCTCACAACCCATCCCTCCCCACCAATCTGGGTGGATCCCTGCAGGGGTAAAGAGGACTGCTGAAACACACAGGCTCTGAATCTGGTGCTAGAAGAGCTTCCGAACTTCAGAAGCTTTCCACATCCCCCAACAGAGGCGGTGCCCTGAGACCCAGGCAACCTACTCACAGAGGAAAAGCCCCCTTCCAGGAAATGCCCCAATTGTGTGAGAAGCTGAAACAGAGCAAAGAGATATAACACTACAGCGAGAAAAAATTAGAGGCTATAGCTAGAAAGAAAATAAAGCATTCTGCCAACACCTACTGCAAAGCAAAGACCTCTTCCTAACAACCTATCGCAAAACCCACTCCTGTAGATGACTAGGAAGAGAAATAATAATTTACTAATTGCCATGAATAAACTAGGTAGCAAGGCAGCTCAGAAAAAAAAAATGAAAATTCTCCAGAAAATGAACTTAAAGACATGGAAATATGTGACTTAAATGACAGAGAATTCAAGATTGCAGTTCCTAAAATACTCAATGAGATGCAAGAAAACACAGACAGGCAGTTTAATGAACTCAGAAACACAATCAAATAACAAAATAAATATTTTAACAAAGAGATTGAAAATTTTAAAAAGAATTTCTGGAGATTAAGAACTCAATAAAAGAAACGAAGAATGAACTAGCCAACTGAGTTACTAGAGTCGACCAGATTGAGGAAAGAATCAGTGATATCAAAGATAGACATCTGGAAATGACACACATGGAAGAAGAGAGAGACTTGAGACTTAAAAGAAATGAAAGAACTCTACAAGAATTTTCTTACTCCATCAGAAAGAGCAATATCAAAATAATGGATGTACCAGAAGAAGAAGAAAGAGAAGGAAGCAGAGAGTACAGTCAAACAAATGGTCGATGAGAACTTCCCAAACTTGTGGAAAGACCTGCATCCTCAAATCCAAGAAGCAAATGGAACACCTAATTACCTCAATCCCAACAGGCCTTCTCCAAGGCACATTGTATTGAATCTGTCAAAAAATTAATGACAGAGAAAGAATCCTCATGGCAGCCAGTGAAAAGAAGATGGTAACCTACAAAGGAAAACCCATTAGGTTATCATCAGATTATTCAGCAAAAACTCTACAAGCCAGGAGGAGGTGGAATCAAATATTCAAACTATTGAAAGAAAGAAATTATGAGCTAAATATAATATATCCAGCAAAGATATACTTTGGATATAAAGGAGGAATAAAGAACTCTCCAGACATACAGAAGCTGAGGGAATTTTCTAACACATGACCTACATTACAAGAAATAGTGAAGGAGGCTATTTGACGAGCATTAAAGGGATATGTTGTGACAATAAAATCATAAAAGGGGGGAGAGTAAGGCAAGGCCTGAACCACAATACAGGAATGGAGACAGTAAGCATGCTGAAGGAAATGGAATACTCTAAATATCAAACTTCTTTTTAACGTAAACTTAATGGGAACCAGTCAAAAACAATCCAAAACTGAAATATATAACATAATAAAAGAAGAAACAGAGGCAACATCATAGAATACCACAACACTGAAATAATAGACAGCAACAAAAGGCAAAAAAAAAAAAAAAAAAAAAAAAAAAAACCCACACACAAAAAAAAAACAATGGAGACACAGTCTTACCAGAAAACCAAAGATAGAATGATAGGAAATCTTCATCTATCAATAATCACCCTAAATGTAAAAGGACAGATATCACCAATAAAAAGGTACAATTAGAAGATTGGATCAAAAAACTAAACCCAAACATATGCTGCCTCCAAGAGACACATCTCAGCTACAAGGACAAAGAAAGGCTCAAAGAGAAAGGGTGGAAATTGACTCTAAGCAAAAGGTATCCAGAGAAAATCAGATGTACCCATACTGATATCAGATGAAACAACTTCAGGATAAAAATGGTAACAAGAGACAAAGATGGACATTTCATAATGGTTAAGGGGACGATACAACAAGAAGATATAACAGTCATCAATATTTATGCCCCCAATCAGGAAGCACTAAATAAACCTAGCAACTACGAACAGAACTAAAGGGAGAAATTACCAAAACAAAATTGTAGTAGGGGACCTAAATACATCACTGACAACTATGGATAGATCATCCAAACAGAAAATAAATAAATGTCAGCTTTAAATGACACATTAGAAGAAAGGCATATAATCAACATTTATAGAGCACTTCATCCTAGAACATCAGACTATGTAGTCTTTTCTAGTGTACATGGAACATTCTCAAGGATAGACCATATATTGGGACCTAAAACTAGCTTCAGCAAATTTAAGAAAATTGAAATCATATCAAGTATAGTCTTTGATCACAAGGCTTTTAAATTGAATGTCAACTGCAAAAAGAAAGCAGGAAAAACCAAAAATATGAGGAGATTAAACACCATACTTTTAAAGAATGACTGCGTCAAAGTAGAAATGAGAGGAGAGATCAAAAGATACATAGAAACAAATGAGAATGAAAATACATCCTACCAAAATTTTTGGGATGCAGCAACAGCAGTTTTAAGAGAGAAATTTATATCATTACAGGCCTATTTCAAGAAAAAAGAAAAATCCCAGATAAATAACCCCACGTTACAACTTAAAGAACTAGAAAAAGAAGAACAAATGGAACACAAAGGCAGCAGAACGAAGGAAATAATAAAAATCAGAGCAAAACTAAATGAAAGAGAGAATGAAAAGACAACACAAAAAAATTAATGTGACAAATAGCTGGTTCTTTGAAAAGATTAATGAAATTGACAAACCCTTGGCTAGACTCACTAAGATAAAAAGAAAAAAAGACACAAATAAACAAAATCAGAAATGAAAGAGGGGAAGTTATCACGGATGCCACAGAAATACAAAGGACCATCCAAAAATACTATGAAGGACTATATGTCACCAAATTCAATAACCTAGAAGAAATGGACAAGTTCTTAGAAACATATAGCCTTCCTAGGCTGAATCATGACGAACTGGAAAATCTAAATAGACTGATGAAAATCTAAACAGACCAGTAAGGAAATTGAATCAGTCATCTGAAACTTTCCCAAAAGCAGAAGTCTGGGACCAGATGGCTTCACTAGTGAATTCTACCAAACATTCAAAGTGGATCTAATACCTATTCTCCTCAAACTCTTCCAAAAAATTGAAGAAGAGATAGTATTCCCTAACTCATTTTATGAGGCCAACATTACTCTGATACCAAATCCTACTAGGGATAACACAAAAAAAGAAAATTACAGACCAATATCTCTGATGAATACAGATGCAAAAATCCTAAGCAAAATTCTAGCAAATCGAATACAATAATGAATTAAACAGATTATACATCACTACCAAGTGAGGTTTATCCCAGTGGCACAAGGATGCTTCAACATATGCAAATCCATCAATGTGATAGAACTCATAAACAAAATGAAGAACAAAAATCATATGATTATGTCAATAGAAGCAGAAAAAGTATTTGACAAGAAAAGTGTTATCCATATGATAACATCCATTATAACAACATCAATTTAATAAAATAGGTATAGAAAGAAAATATCTTACCATAATAAAGGCCATATATGACAAAAGCTCAGCTAATAACATAATTAATGGTGAAAAACTGAAGCCCTTTGCCCTATGTTCAGGAACACGACAGAGCTGTACCCTATCACCTCTGCTTTCCAACATAGTATTGGAAGTCCCAGCCAGAGCAATCAGGAAAGAGAAAGAAATAGAAAGCATCCAAATTGGGAATGAAGAAGTTAAATTGTCACTCTTTGCAGATGACATGATGCTTGAAGAAGGTAAACTGGGTCAAATATATGGTGATGGGGGGAGAACTGACTCTAGGTGGTGAACACATAATGTGAGATATAGATGATGTATGATAGAATTGTACACCTGAAATCTGTATAACTTTATTAACAATTGTCATCCTAATAAACTTTAATTTAAAATAAATAAATAAAAGAATTTCATACCACGCACAAACACAAAAAGTCTTCTTTTTTTTTTTTTTTATCTTCAGGTAAAGAAAGAAGTTATTAGGGGCCAGATCAGGTGAGTAGTGAGGGTGTTCCAATACAGTTATTTGTTTACTGGCTAAAAACTCCCTCACTGACAGTGCCTTTTGAGCTGGAGCATTGTCGTGATGCAAGATCCATAAATTGTTGCCAAAATTTCAGGTAGTTTTTGTCTTTTTTCACGCAGCATTTTCAGCACTTCCAAATAGTAAACCTGGTTAACTGTCTGTCCAGTCAGTATAAGTTCATAATGAATAATCCCCCTGATATAAAAAAAAAAGTTTAGAAACATTGTTTTGACTCTTGATTTAAACTGACGGAACTTTTTTCGTCATGGAAAATTGGTTGACTTCCACTGTGCACTTTGACGCTTTGTTTCAGGGTCGTGTCGGTACACCCATGTTTCATCACCAGTGATAACATGGCGCAAAACATTGTCTTTCCTCTCCAAAAGGTCTTGGCAAACTTCGACTCTCCTTTGCTTTTGTTCATGGTGAGCTCCTTCGGGGCCATGTTTATACATACCTTTCTTATGCCAAGATTTTCAGTTAAATTTTCCTTTTCTCTATTAATGCTTACTTGTTCTGCTACGCTTCTCACAGTCAGGTGACAATTTTGATGCACAATTTGATGAACTTTTTGCAATGTTTTCATCAGTTCTGCTCATTACTGGCCACCCTGACTTCTCTTCATCAGTGACACGTTTCCTCCTCTTAGAAAAATGTTTATTCCATTTTTACATTGCCGTTTTCTTCATGGGATTATCTCCATAAACTTGAACTAACATGTCCCTGATTCTTCTTCCACTCTTGCCAAGATAACAAGAAATTTAAAGTTTATTCATTGCTCTAATTCAAGCTTAGACATTCTTGTGGCAGCACACAAAAACATGCAAGAACAATAATGAACGCCACAATAAAGTAAGACACTGCCACGCATCCACATGAACACAGCCAAGAGTCAGTGATATAAGAAGGTTATGAAACCTTATTGAACTGTTTGTACAGTGCTGCCAATGGAAGGGCATGGTGGCAAGTTTAAAAACTTAATTGTCAGACCTTGTATGCATGGCCCCTTAAGAGGAGCTCCTGGGACTTCAGCAGCCTTCTATCTCACTCAGCCACAATCCCTGCTTGTTTCCGCATCCAGTAGTTATGGGTACTTCTTTTCTTGGCTCTGGAACCCAGGTTGAGGAGCCTCATGTGGAACCCTTCGGACCTCTCAATCGAGATATTCCTCCCAATTTTTAACCACCACACATGGTTGTGGGACTAAGCTGTTTTGCATCTCTACCCCTCCAACCAGTCTCGATGTGGCTTCTTCTCTGTATTTTTCATTAGAGGACTGTTCATCTAGACTTAAGGTGATTCTCAATGATGGTTGTTCTGTAATTTAATTGTAATTTTGATGTGGTCATGAGAGGAGGAAAGCACAGCGTATTACCTACTCTGCCATTTTGACCAGATCCTTAACTTTTTTTTATTTTTGATCTATGAAATGCATCTCTTCTGAAAAATCTTAGTCTGTTAATTGGATTATTTAGTCTAGTTAGTTTTAATGTAAGTACTTATCTATTTGGAATATCTAACTTTTTAGTATACTTTGTTTGTTTGTTTTTGTTTTTTTCAAGTAAAGTTTATTGGGGTGAGAATTGTTAGTAAAGGTACATAGCTTTCAGGTATACAATTCTGTATTACATCACCTATAAATCACATTGTGTGTTCACCACCCAGAGTCAGTTCTCCTACCATCACCACATATTTGATCCCCTTTACCCTCATCTACTATCCCCCTCCCACATTACCCTTGGGTAACCACTAAACTTGTCTGTGCCTATGAGTTTTCGTGTCTCATTTGTTTCTCTTGTTCTTTTGTTGTTTTTGGTTTATACACCACATATCAGTGACATCATATGGTTCTCTGTTTTGTCTGTCTGACTTATTTTGCTTAGCATTATACTCTCAAGATCCATCCATGTTGTCACAAATGGTCCTATTTCATCTTAGTGCCTAATACTATTCCATTGTGTATATATACTACAACTTCTTTATCCATTCATCTATTGAAGGACGTTTTGGTTGTTTGCATGTCTTAGACACCGTAAAAAAAAGCTGCAATGAACACTGGAGCACATATATCTTTATAGGTAAATGTTTTCAGATATTTTGGGTAGATACCCAGGAGAGGGATTGCTGGATCACATGGTAATTCTATTCTTAATTTTTTGAGGAACCTCCACACTGCCTTCCATAGCGGCTGCACCAATCTGCATTCCCACGAACAGTGTATGAAGGTTCCTTTTTCTCCACAGCCTCTCCGACACTTGTTACTATTTGTCTTGTTGATGATAGCCATTCTAACTGGGGTGAGGTGATATCTCATTGCGGTTTTTATTTGCATTTCTCTGATGATTAGTGATGTTGAGCATTTTTTCATATGTCTATTTGCCATTTGTGAGTCCACTTTGGAAAAATGTCTCTTAAGGTCCTCTGCCCATTTTTCAGTTTGATTGTTTTATTGTTGTTGAGTTGTATGAGTTCCTTTATATTTTGGATATTAGCCCCTTATTTGAGGTGTTGTTTGCAAAAATCTTCTCCCATTCGGTTTGTTGCCTCTTTATTTTGTTGATAGTTTCTTTTGCTGTGCAGAAGCTTTTAAGTTTGATATAGTCCCATGCATTTATTATAGCTTTTTCTTTCCCTTTATTTGGAGTCAAATTCATAAAATGCTCTTTGAACCCAAGGTCCATAAGTTTAGTACCTATGTTTTCTTCTATGCAGTTTATTGTTTCAGTTCTTATGCTTAAGTCTTTGATCCATTTTGAATTAATTTTGGTACATGGTGAGAGATAGCAGTCCAGGTTCATTCTTTTGCACGTAGCTTTACAATTCTACCAGCACCATTTTTTGAAGAGGCTATCTTTTCTCTATTGTATGTTTTTTTGCTTCTTTGTCACAAATTATCTGTCCATATTTATGGGGTTTTATTTCTGGGTTCGCAATTCTATTCCATTGGTCTAAGTGTCTATTTTTCTGACAATACCATGTTGTTTTGATTATTGTTGCACTGTAAGTCAAGCTAAAGTCAGGGAGTGTGATACCTCCAGCATTGTTCCTTTTTTTTAGGATTGTTTTGGCTATTCGGGGTCTTTTGTGGTTCCATACAAATCTGGTAATTTTTTTGTTCTATTTCTTTAAAAAATGCCATTGGGATTTTGATGAGGATTGCATTAAATCTGTATATTGCTTTGGGTAGTATGTCCATTTTAACTATGTTGATTCATCCTAACCATGAGCACAGAATGTCTTTCTATTTCTTTGTGTCTTCAATTTCTTTTAAAAATGCCTTATACTTTTCACCATATAGGTTTCACATCCTTTGTTAAGTTTATTCCTAGGTACTTTATTCTTTTTGTTGCAATTGCAAAGGAATTGTTTTCTTTATTTCTTTTTCTGAGATTTCATTTTTAGTATATAGGAATGCAATGGACTTTTGTATGTTGATTTTGTAGACTGCAACTTGACTGTATTCATTGATTGTTTCTAAGAGCTTTTTGATGGTCTTTAGGGTTTTTTATATGTAGCGTCATGTCATCTGCAAAGAGTAACAATTTAACTTCTTGATTCCCAATTTGGATGCCTTTTATTTCTTTCTCTTGCCTGATTGCTTTGGCGAGGACTTCCAACACTATGTTGAAAAGCAGAGGTGATAGGGGACAGCCCTGTCGTGTTCCTGAAAGTAGAGAACAGGGTTTCAGTTTTTCACCATTAATTATGATATTAGCTGAGGGCTTGTTATATATGGCCTTTATTATGTTATTTTCCTTTATACCTATTATATTAAGTGTTTTACTCATAAATGGATGTTGTATCTTGTCAAATGCTTTTTCTGCATCAATTGATATAATCATATGATTTTTGTCCTTTATTTCACTTATGTGATGTATCATATTATAGATTTTTGTATGTTGAACTATCCTTGTGCTCCCGGGATGAACCCCACTTGATTGTGATGAATAATCTTTTTAATGTATTCTTGCATTCGATTTGCTAGAATTTTGTTTAGGATTTGCATAGGTATTCATCAGAGATATAGGACTATAGTTTTATTGTGTTATCCTTACCAGGTTTTATATCAAGGTAATTCTGGCCTCATAAAATGAGTTAAGGAGTATTGTCTCTCTTCAATTTTTGGTGAGTTTGAATAGGACAGGTACTAGATCCTCTTTGAAAGTTTGGTAGAATTCACTAGTGAAGCCATTGGTCCCGGAGTTTTGCTTTTGGAAAGGTTTTGGATGACTGATTCAATTTCCTTATTTGTGATCAGTCTATTAGATTTTCCAATTCTTCGTAATTCAGCCAAGGAAGGCTATATGTTTCTAAGAACTTGTCCATTTATTCTAGGTTATTGAATTTGGTGGCATATAGTCCTTCATAGTATTCTTGGATGACCCTTTGTATTTCTGTGGCACCCGTGATAACTTCCCCTCTTTCATTTCTGATTTTTTTTATTAGTGTCTTTACCCTTTTTATTTTAGTGAGCCTAGCCAAGGGTTTGTCAATTTTGTTGATCTTTTCAAAGAGCCATTTCATTGTCACATTAATTTTTTTCTATTATCTTTTTGTTCTCTCTTTCATTTAGTTTTGGTCTGATTTTTATTATTTCCTTTCTTCTGCTGACCTTGTGTTCCATTTGTTCTTCTTTTTCTAGTTCTTTAAGGTATAACGTGAGGTTATTTTGGGGATTTTTCTTGTTTCTTCATAGGCCTGTCATGATATAAATTTCCCTCTAAAAAGTCCTGTCGCAGCATCCCAAAAATTTTGGTAGGATGTATATTCATTCTCATTTGTTTCTATGTATCTTTTGATCTTTCATCTTCTTTCTTCTTTGATCCAGTCGTTCTTCAAAAGTATGTTGTTTATTCTCTACGTATTTGTGTTTTTTCCTGCTTTCTTTTTGCAGTTGATATCCAGTTTCAAAGTCTTGTGATCAGAAAATATGCTTGGTATGGTTTCAATCTTCAATTTCTTGAAGCTATTTTTATGTCCCAATATATATTCTATCCTTGAGAATGTTCCATGTACACTAGAAAAAAAATGTATAGTCTGATGTTTTAGGATGAAGTTCTCTATAAATGTCAATTATGTCCATTTCATCTAATGTGTCATTTAGGGCTGCTATTTCATTATGTATTTTCTGTTTGGATGATCTATCCATAGCTGTCAATGATGTATTTAGGTCCCCTAATACAATTGTATTTTGATCAATTTCTCCCTTTAGTTCTGCTAGTAGTTTCTTGATATATTTTGGTGTCCCTGATTGGGGGCATAAATATTGATGACTGTTAAGTTCTCTTTGTATACTCCCCTTTATCATTATGAAATGTCTATTTCTGTCTCTTGTTACCTTTTCTTATACTGAAGTCTGTTTCTTATACTGATCTGCTATCAGTATGGGTACACCTGATTTTCTCCTGATACCATTTGCTTGGAGTGTCAATTTCCACTGTTTCATTTTGAGTCTATGTTTGTCCTGTAGCTGAGATGTGTCTGTTGGAGGCAGCATATGGTAGGGTTTAGTTTTTTGATACAATCTGCTAGTCTGTGTATTTTCATTAGTGAGTTCAGTCCATTTATATTCAGGGTGATTATTTATATGTGAGTATTTCCTGTCATTGTATCTTTAGTTTTCTGGTAAATCTGTGGCTCCATTTCTTCTTTGCCTTTTTGTTGTCTGTTATTTCTGTGTGGTGGTATTCTATGAGTTTCCCCTCTATTTCTTGTTTTATTACATTATATATTTCAGTTCTGGATTTTTTTTTTTTTTGAGTGGTTACCAGTAGGTTTATGTAAAAGAGCCTTTGATATTTAGAATATTCCATTTTCTTTAGCATGCTTACGTACTTCATTCCCATATTCCAGTTCAGGTCTTTACTCTCCCCCTTTTTATGTTTTGGTTGCCACAAATTATACCTATTGATGCTAGTCAAATAACCTCCTTCAGTATTTCTTGTAGTGCAGGCTGTGTCTTAGAAAATTCCCTCAGCTTCTGTATGTCTGAAAGGTCGTTATTCCTCCTTCGTATGTAAAGGATATCTTTGCTTGATGTATTATATTTGGCTCCTAATTTCTCTCTTTCAATTGTTTGAATATTTGATTCCATTCCCTCCTGGCTTGTAGAGTTTCTGCTGAAAAATCTGATGATATTCTAATGGGCTTTCCATTGTAGTTTACCATCTTCTTTTCCATGGCTGCCTTCAGGATTCTTTCTTTGTCATTGATTTTTGGCAACTTCAATACGATGTGCCTTGGAGAAGGCCTGTTGGTACTGAGATAATTAGGTGTTCTATTTGCTTCTTGGATTCAAGGATCCAGTTCTTTCCACAAGTTTGGGAAGTTCACATCAACCATTTGTTTGACTATACTCTCTGTTCCCTTCTCTCTTTTTCTCCTTCTGGTATGCCCATTAATCTTATATTGCTCTTTCTGATGGAGTCAGAAAGTTCTTGTAGAGTTCTTTCATTTCTTTTAAGTCTTAAGTCTCTGTTTTCTTCCATCCATGTCATTTCCAGATTTCTATCTTTGATGTCACTGATTCTTTCCTCCCTCTGGTCAACTCTACTATCTAAGCTGGTTATTTCATTTTTTTTTTCTTTTATTGTGTTCTTAATCTCCAGAAATTCTATTTGGTTCTTTCCTAAAATTTCAATCTCTTTGGTAAAATGTTCATTTTGTTCTTTGATTGTGTTTCTGAGTTCATTAAACTGCCTTTCTGTGTTTTTTTGCATCTTGTTGAGTTTTTTAAGAACTGCTATCCTGAATTTTTTGTGATTTAAGTCACATATTTCCTTATCTTTAGTTCATTTTCTGGAGACTTTTCACTTTCTTTCTGAGCTGTCTTGTTGCCTTGGTTATTCATGGCAATTAATGATTTATCATTTTTCTTCCTAGACATCTACAGTAGTGGGTTCTGCAACAGGTTTATAGAAAAGAGGTCTTTCTTTTGTTTTACAGTACGTGTTGGTAGAATGTTTTATTTTCTCTCTGACTACAGCCTTTTGTTCTCTCTCACACTGTTAATGTTATGTTTTCTCTGCACTATTCCAGCTTCTCACACAATAGGGGATTTCCTTGGAAGGTGGGCTTCTCCTCTGTGAACAGTTCACCGGGGTCATAAGGCACCTCCTCTGTTTCGGGATGCGGAGAGCTTTTGAAGTTCCAATGTTCCTCTTGCACCAGATTCAGAGCCCGGGTATTTCAGCAGTTCCATTTATTCCTGCAGGGATCCACCCAAATATGTGGGGACAGGGGTGGAGTGGGTTATGAGAGGTGGCCCAGAGAAATGGTGGTGAACACCACCACAGCCAGTCCTGCTTCTACAGCTCCCTCCCCTTTGCCAGAACTAGTTGGGCTGTGATTCTGTCTGTGGACCACAGTTCTCCGTATTGCAAATATTCTGTTCTTTTGATCTGACACTGCTAATGTTCTACTTCTGGCACTGGGCAGGTGAGGGCGGGGCGAGCTTGGGGAGAGTGGGGAAGGGCTGGCTAAGCTCAGTGCTTTGGATTTCCCTTCTCTGCTCAGCAGTGAGTGCTTAAACCACTGTTTTCAGCCTTCTTCCCTCAGTCTTTGCTCAGAGGTCTCTGCCATGAGCATTGGGTTCAGCCGTGTTCTACACTGGCTCCTTGGCCCTGTGGGCCATAAGTGAAGCCCTAGCAGTCCAAGTTCTTCCCTGTCTCACAGCTGCTGTAGCTCCGGAATGCAGCGAGCTTGAAACACTAAGCTAGGTCTGCGTCCTGCACCCCCGCGTCCCCGTCTCCACACTTCTCCCTTCATTCCTGTCCTGCTCACTCAATTTGCCCACCTTTAGGTGATTTCAATAGTGTGTCTCTTAGTCTTGCCTGTCTGCTGTGCAGGGAATGCTTTGTGGAGTTATAATTGTTCAATTTGTTGTAAATTCCAGGGGAGATTTCAAGAGGCTCACCTCACGCCGCCATTTTTATCTTTAGTATCTGTTTTATATTCAACTCTTTTTAAAATACTTTTATGATTAAATATTTTATCTTGAGTTAATTGTAGATTCACATGACATTGTAAGAAATAATTCAGAGAGATTCCATTTATATCTTACACATTTTCTCAAATGGTACCATCTTGCAAAACTGTAATACAATACCAGATTTAGGAAATTGATATTGATAAAATCAATCACTCATTCAGAGTTTATGTGTGTGTGATTGTATTTAGTTCTATAGAATTTTATCACATGTGTATGTTCCTATATTCATTAACACAGTCATGATATAGAAGTTTCATGACAAGAATCCTCCTGTTGCCCTTCTATCAAGCATGCCAGCATCACTCCTCCTCTACCATACCCCTAACCTCTGACAACTACTAATCTCTTCTTCATCTCTATTACTTCATCATTTTAAAAGCATTATATAAACAGAATATTGTAGTACATAACCTTTTTGGTTTGGATATTCTCACTCGGCATAATTCCCTGACAATTATTTCAATTAGTTGCATTTTTCAATTGTTTATCTCTTGTTATTTCTGAGTAATATTCAATTCATAAAATTATGTCCTATTTTCAACTCTGAAGTGTGTTAATAATGCAGAACGTTGCAGTCCGTGTGTGTGTGTGTGTGTGTGTGTGTGTGTGTATTTCTGTTTTGGAAACAGTATTTACCTCTGTACTTTCTGTGTTAAGCATATTTTATGGCTCAAAAGTGCTTGATAAATGTTAATTAAATAAATAATAAAGAGGAAGCATTTTATCTCATTTTTTTTTTTTTAGTAGGAGTATCATCTACTGCATGCTTATTATAAACTATGGAAATTAATAGTATTGAAATGAATTTTATACTAATTTTAGAAAATTCCCAATGACAGCAGAATTTCTATTGTTCTTTCATGAACACACAGCATTTTTCTCCTGAGGTGAGAACATTTGAGATGATGCCATACTGGGCACCTATGGATGAAATTCAGTATCTGAACAGTAGTTTAGAATAGGGGTTGTGAGAACTATGCTTTCAATAATGCAGTTACCTGCTTAAATAGGTTTCTAACAATAAAACGAAGTAGGAATCTGCTTCATAGTAAACACTCAATTCCTGGTTGCTCATTAAAGGATGGCACTTTCAGGAATGTATACTTTTGAAGATCTGAAGAGGAAACAGAAACAATGAATGTATGAAATAGAAAAGAAGTAAATGGAAGAAGAACTAAGTATGATATTATGATATCAGAGAAGGTATTGCAAACAGGTTTGCAAAGAGATGAAAATGGTTGATCATATCAATGACAGAAAAAATATGTTAAAAATTACTGAAATACAGTGATCAATTCTGGGGTGATATGGGGTGGAATAAATTTTGGAGCCAATTGGATGAAAAACAGTTTTGTTATAAGAAGATTATTGATAGTAAAGAAAGAGAACCAATGTGTAAGTATATTGTATTTATAAGGTGATCAGGGGAGAAGAAGAGACATATAAAATTCAAGGTATATCATGATCATAGTTAGTGATTAAGGGGAGGGAGTCAATATCAAAGATGGAGACAACATCCCTTTTTTGGTGTGTCATGGCCTTTGCCATTCCATTGCTGTATTTTTACATGTGGTTCTACACATGGGGATCCAGAGATATTGAACTGACAAATAGATAAACACATCCACAGGAACTGTGTTCTATGTAAACCAGGAACATTCAATGATTTTCAAAAAATATTTAACTGAATAAAATTAAGATACTACTTGATTTTACCTACTCTATGAGCAATGCAAGTGTCCCTTTGTCTAGCACAATATTCATATATACTCACCTTTTCACCTTCTTACACAATTGTACTGTGATGTTAAGGAAGAAATTGCCATAATACCCTTAAGATACACAAATCTCTCTTTAAAAGTTCAAAGCTCCTATAGACAGCTCTAGAGGAATTTTGCATAGGTTTTACAAACTGGAGAAAATTGTCTTGTCAAAGATTTCCTACTGGTTTTATTCCTCAAGTTTGTGACATATTTATTCAATGATACAAGACTACATTTTAGTTACATTTTAATATTTTCCATAGCGAGAAAAGAGAGAGTCTCAGGGAACTAACTAACTAACTAACTAACTAAATAAATAAATAAATAGGGACTAATGTATGAAAGAGCAATATTCCAGTACACTTTAGGCTCAGATGAAAGATTTTCTAATTGATGAAATGAAAGGACATATATGTCAAAAACCCATAAATTATGACAAAAATAGACTAAAGATATGCAATGTGGTGCTTCTGCTGCCTGAAAACTAAATTTTCAAGAGTTGTAAGGCAAAGCTGTCTTTTCAGAATGACATAGAGATGGAGGGATTCAGGAATTAAAAACGGACAGATAAGCTAAGGAAAATATGTTATGAGGAATAGGATTTTCTAGTCAGGAAGAGATAAATAAAATGCCTACTAGGTGGCAAATAACCTGCAATATACAATGCTGACTGCTGTGAGGGTAGAACCATAGTAAAGTACATAAGAGGAAATAAACAACCTGATTCCCGGAGACCAATTATATTGTGACTCCTTTTCACAAATTATTCCTTTGCCAGAGAATCCTGGCACATAAGGAAGAATAGGCTATACATTAAAGTTATTAAGGGCTAGATATTAGTAAGGTAGGAAGAGCTGGAGGTCAAAATGACAAGAAATTCTAAGGTGGGGAGAAAAAATTACATAATTGATATGGATGAACAGGGAACCCAGTCTTGGTAGGGATACAGATATCCTAAATGTATTTATGGGCCAGACAATTGGAAGGAGTAAAAATAAAATAAAATAAAAATAAAAAAAAGTTAATTAGGATAAAAAGAAAGAAGTTATAGTCAAAGAACAGAAATATCAGAATTCAAGCTGGGGAATGAAGCTGTCTTGAATTACAACTAGATCTCAAGTTAGCAAAAGCAGAGATTGCTAAAATAAAATGGGGATTGATATTTTTGCACTTACAAATAAAAGTTCAGAGTACCAACATTGAGCTAGTACTATGAGCAATTAAAATGAACATACATGGTCCCTCCTCATGGAGCTTACAGCCTAATAAGAAAGAACAATATATAATATATACAAACAGAGGTTTAAAGAAACACAAAGAACAAGGACTACAATAAGTGGGTGGAGAAAACTGAGAGTACTCAAGTGGAAGAGATTTATTCCAAACACCTGGGTTACAGAAAAAGTCATGGACTAGATGACATCTGAGTTAACTTTTTAAAATTTGAATTGTATTTGACAGGTAAAAATAATGCAACAAGCATTTTTAACAGATTGTCAGGTTTTAAGAAGTGCAGTCATAAGCTTCAAAATACAATATAATGCAACATTAACCAAGATAGACCAAATAGTAAGCCATAAAACACACTAAAAAGATTTAAAATAAGAAAAATCATAAAATGTCTGCTCTTAGAGCACAGTGGACCTAAAATAAGAATTATAACAGAAAGATAACTGAAAAACACCCAAATACATGAATATGGAACAACACACTTCTAAATAGCATATGGCTTAAAGAAGAAACCTCAAAAGAAAATTTTAAAATATTTTGAATTAAATGAAAATAAAAATACAACTTATCAAAAATTTTGGAATACAGTAAGAGCAGTCCTTAGAGGAAAAATTTATAGCATTAGATGCATATACTAAAAAAAGATATAAAATCAATAAGTGAAGTTTCCACTTATGAAATTAGGAAAATAAGGTCAAATTAAATCCCAAGTAAAAACGAATAATAAAAATTAAAGCAGAAATCAATAAAATTGAAAATAGGAAATCAATAGAGAAAACTAATCAAAACCTGGGTTCTTTGAAAAGATCAATAAAATTGACTAACCTGTAGCAAGGCTAAGAAAAAAACAAAAAAAAGAAAGAAAGAAAACAAGCTTATAATATTAGAAATAAAGAGAGGACATTGTTCCAAATCTTTACAGATAATTGCATCATCATTACAAATCTTATGGGTATTAAAAGAATAATAAAGGAATACGATGAACAACTTTATGCCCACATTTGATAGCCTAGATGAAATGGGCCTATTCCTTGAAAGAAAAAAATTTACCAAAACACACACAAGCAGATAGAGGAACTGAATAGGCATATTTCTATTAAAATAATTGAATCAATAATTAATGAGCTTACAAAACAGAAAGCACATGGTCCAGTGGGGATTCCACAAAACTTTAAGAAAGTCATCATACCAATTTTCTATGATCTCTTTCATTGGATAGAAGCAAAAAGAATACTTTCTAAATCATTCTTTGAGACTCTAATACAAAAATCAGACAAAAGCATTATTAAGAAAAACAAAAAGTAGAAATGCAGACCAATATCTCTCATAAACATAGATGCAAAAATTCTCAACAAAATATTATCAAATTGAATCCACCATTGTATAAACAGAATTATACACTACAACCAAGTATGATTTATCTCAGCTATGTAAAGCTAGTTCAACATTAAAATAATTAATTAATATTATCCATCAAATCAACAACCTAAAGAAGAAAAATCACACGATTATATAAATCTGTGCAGAAAATGCATTTGACAAAATGTAACACTCATTCATGAAAAAACAAAAACAAAACAAAAAACACAAGAAACCACTCAGTAAACTAGGAAAAGAGGAGAACTTCCTCAAATTCATAAAGGATATGCACAAAAAAATTACAACTAACTTTATACTCAGTGGTGAGAAACTGGGCGCTTTCCCACTAAGATCAAAAACAAAGCAAGAATGTCCCTCTCACCACTCGTTTTTAACATCGTGCTTTAAGTTCTAGCTAAAATGATAAAGCAAGAAAATAAAATAAAAGATATACAGATTGGGAAAGAAGATACCAAACTGTCTTTGTTTGCAGATGACATGATCACATACATAGAAAATCTGAAAGAATGAACAAAAGAATACTCCTGAAACTAGTAAACAATTACAGCCAGGTTGCAGGATACAAGGTTAATATTCAAAAGCCAATAACTCCTATATACCAGCAATGAACAAAGAAATTTTACATTAAAATCACAATAGCACCCAAATAAATGAAATACTTAAGTATAAGAAAATATGTACAAAATCTATATGAGGAAAACTACAAAACTGATGAAGAAAATAAAAGGAGAATTAAATAAGTGGAGAGATATCCCATGTTTATAGATAGGAAGACTTGATATTGTGAAGATGTCAGTTCTTCCCAAATTGATCTATAGATCCAGTGCAAACTCATTCAAAATACCAGTAAGGTATTTTGTGATTCTTTGGAGAGGCAAAAGACCCAGAATAGCCAGCACAATATTGAAGGAGAACAAAGCTGGAGGACTAATACTACCCAACTTTAAGACTTACTACAAAACCACAGTAATCAAGACACTGTGGTATTGCAAAGTAATAGATAAAAAGATCAATGGAAGAGAATAGATAACCCATTCTAGACTCACATAGATATAGTCAAATAGATCTTTGACAAAGGAACAAAGGCAATATAATGGAGAAAACAGTCATTTCAACAAATGGTGCTGGAACAGATGGACACACACACACACACACACACACACACACACACAAGAATCTGGATACAGATCTTACACCTTTCACAAAAATTAACTCAAAATCGATCAAAGACTAAACGTAAAACACAAAACTATAAAACTCCTAGAAGATAACATAGAAGAAAATTTAGATGACCTTGGCAATGATTTGTTGGATATAAAAGCAAAGACATGATCTACGAAAGAAATAATCAATATGCTGGACTTAATCAAAGTTAAAAAGTTTTGCTCTGCCAAAGACAATGTCAAGAGAATGGGAAGAAAACCCACAGATTAGGAGAAAATACTTACAGAAGACACAACTGTCAAAAAGCTCTTATGCAAAATATACAAAGAACACTTAAAATTCAAAAATGAGAAGAAAACTACCAAAAAGTGAGCTAAAAATCTTACTAGACCAAAGAAGATATACTATGGTAAATAAACATATCAAAAGATGCTCACATCTTATGTCATCAGGGAAATGTAAATTAAAACAAAAATAATATATCACTATGCACCTGTTAGCGTGTTGAAAACCCAGAACACTGACAACATCAAATGCTGGTGAGGGAGGATATGGAGCAACAGGAAATCTCATTTATAGCTGGTGGGAAAGAAAAATAGTACAGGCACTTTGAAAGACTCTTGGTGGTTTAATGCAAAACTAAAAACACTCTTACCATATAATCCAGCAATCACAATTTTTGATATTTACCCAAAGGAGTTGAAACTTATGTCCACCAAAATACCTGCAAACAGATATTTATAGCACCTTTATTCACAATTGCCAAACTTGAAAGCAAGATATCTTACAGTAGGTGAATGAATAAATAAAATGTGGTACAACCAGGCAGTAGATTATTCAGTGCTTAAAAGAAATTAATGATCGAGTCATGAAAGGACATGATGGAACCATAAATGCATATTTCTAAATGAAAAAAGCCAATCTGAAAAAGCTACATACTTTATGATTCCAACTATGTGATACTCTAGAAAAGGCAAAACAATGAAAACAATAAAAAGATCTGTGATTGCCAGAGCTGGGGACAGTGGGGTGTTGGTATTTATGAACAGGCAAAGCAGAGAGAATTTTTAGGCAGAGAAAATACTCTTTAAAATATAATGAGAGTTATATGTTGTCCAAACCTATAGAATGTAGAACACCAAGAGTAAACCCTAATGTAAACTTAGGACTTTGGTTGATAATGATGTGTCAGTGTTGGTTCATCAAATGTAACAAATGTACCACTCTAGTGGGGGGTGTTGATAATCGGGGAGGCTGTGTATGTGTGGTGGTAGGAGATATACAGGACATTCTTCTTAATTTTGCTGTGTACTTAAGACTGCTCTAAAAAAATTTCTAAATATGTAAGGTATGCAAGAAAAATGTTGCCATGTTTATTTTACGTGCAAAGAAGTTGTAGGTCAGAGAGTTACATAACATTAAGTTACTTGTAATAACCATACAGATAATAAACGGAGTGGGATAGAAGAAAATTTTAGACATATGACTTCATGTGTTATATAATCAACAATGAATCAAAACAATAATTATTGTATTAATCAGAAATATATTATATACATAATACATATACCATATATATTACATATATTATATATGTATATATGGTATATTGAAGGTTATTTATAGATTTGTATAGTGAACAGTGTATTTTTCATACAAAGATTAAATTTTTATTTTAAATAAATAAACCTAATTTGAAATTCAGCAACATTTGAGAATAATTTTTATTGCCAAGGCAATGACCAAGAATCCTTAGAAAAATATGAAAGATACTGAACAGAGAGTGGAAAAAGAATTTGTACTCAAAATTTAAGATTATCTAACTCTTTAATTACATAACTTTTTCAACAAATATGCGTGTGTGTGTGTGTGTGAGCGTGCATGTGTGTGTGTCTGTGTGTGTGTGTGTGTGTGTGTTTGTACTAAGTATCATAATTTTGCCTGGGTATCCTCAAGACTGCTACAAATGTTGAAGTTTAATATCTTACAATACTAAATAAATGGGTAATGGAGTTTACTGATTTCAGAAAATATATGCCACAGTGTGAATGTTTAAATAAATAAAAAAATATTGCAGTAAAAAACAAGTTGCCATTAATCCCCCTCAAAATACTTCCCCTTGCTTCAAACACGCTTATCCCATCTTTCTTGCCACTTTCTGAACCAGTTCTGAAAGTCCTCTTTCATGAGTGTCTTTAGTTGTGCTGTCATGGCTGCCTCAATGTCCTGAATTGATTCAAAATGTTTATGTTTCATGGCCATTTTGACATTGGGGAAGAGCCAGAAGTTGCAAGAGCCAGAAGTTGCACATCCAGTGAATGATGTGGATGAGGACACACTATAATGTTTTTATTTGACAGAAATTGCTGTACTAGAAGCAGTGGTGACATGGAGCCTATCCACTGTGATCAGAAAATATGGTGAATGCTACTGCCGAGTGCCATCCAAAGAAAAGGCAGGGGTCTTCAATATGGGAAGTTGCGCGTCAAACCTTAGTAACAGTGTGCGACAAGTTTCAACTTGTTCAGTGCAGTGAGTTGGGTATGAGCTATGGTTGAGAGAAGGTGTGTTTTAAAGTGTGTCATAAATCATCCTCCATCATGACAATGCTCTGTGTCACACATCACTTCTGGTATAGGACAGTTTCTGTCAAATAAAAACATTATGGTGTGTCGTCATCCACTTTATTCCCCAGATCTGGCACCATGCGACTTATGGCTCTTCTCCAAAGTCAAAATGATTCAGGATATTGAGGCAGCCATGACAGCACAACTAAAGATGCTCACAAAGTAGGACTTCCATAACTTCTTCAGAAAGTGGCAAGAACAATGGGATACGTGCATTCGAAGCAAGAGGGAGTATTTTGAGGGGGATTAATGGCAATGTATCTTTTACTGTTATTTTTTTTATTTAAACATTCACTATATTGTTCGATTATTTGGCACCTTGTACAATCAAATAATATGAAACAATTTTGTGTTTCAATTATCTTCACTCAAAGAATTACATTCTGTAAAGTCTACAAATAAAATCAAAAGCACTGCAGTTCTTATTAAATCCTTAATGAAACAATAAGTCCATGTGGAGACATTCTCACTAAATACTCTCAAATACTGCTATCAAGACCACATATTAATTGAACATTCAAAGGAAAAGTATTCAGAGCTTCAGTAAAAGTATTTGGATCCCACCAGTTACTCCATAAATAATTGTTAAATTGCAAAATATATTATTTTTATTTTCCTTTAGGGGAAATTGTGGCACAGGTGGACTAATTCATCAATACTCTCACTTATTCAATATTAGAGGCAGAACTATGACCCAAGTGGCAATCTCTATGATCAGCCTATTTTGCAAGAAATCTTATGTAAGCAAAGAAACTGTTCAAATAATTCAGTTATAGTCATGAAAGAGTTTCCATCAAATCAACCTTAAAGTGAAAACTATGTAAAAGTGATATATATTAATATGTAGTCTAGGTTTATAAAAGGTTAGTCTTCAGAATCATTCCATGTAGGGCCGATGTTACATATATAATATAGATTGTAGATTTGATGTAAGTCTATTAACTGTAATCAGCTAAAACTATCTAACTTCCATGACTCAGTTAAAGCAGAAAAACAAGTATGTCAAGACATGTTTTAATTTGTGGTTCATTAAGTAATGTTTATGATGATCAGAGAGAAGAAAGAAATGTATATTGCTAAACTCAAATTATTTTAATTTAACTCATTTTCCATGGGTGGTTGAACTTCTTTCTGGATTTTAAAAGTCTTATTCACTGTTGAATATCAAAATTAAAGCTAAGAAAATCATATAAAGTTATAATATTCTTTTCATGCTATGCATATTTTTTTCTTTTCACAAATTCGAAAGAACATTATTTCAGAGAGAAACAATAGTTGTACTTCCTAAAGGCTTTTCATGTAGTTTAAGATAAAACAAAAAAAGTGTATTTGAACACTTCCTTGTTATCAGTTGAAAGTGCTTGGTCAAAGATATGAGAGCAAATTTCTCTAAAAATATTAATAATTTGGATGCAGAATATCTTAGAGGAAAAAGGTTTTACCATATGCCTAGTTCAGAGATAGGGACTGGTTCTTATGGGAAGAAAGAGTGACACAGGCCTAGTGATGAAACTGAGTCAGACATATGCTCTGTGGGGTATACTTTGTTTGGGGAAATAAAATCATGTCTAATGTCAACAAATATCTAGTTACAAAACTCTGAAGAGGCAGAAAAGGTATTTATTTGGAATATATACATATATATATATATGTATAGATACATATATATATATATATTTTTATACATATATATACTTTTATGCATATATACTTTTATATAAATACTTGTATATATATACACACACACACACACACACACACACATATATATACTTTTATACATATATATACTTTTATGGAATATATACATATATATACTTTTTTATATAGCTTTTGAATACTGAACTACAGAATGTTTCTATTGCATTATAATTGGCTGGAATTTAAATATAGTTTGTGCATTTTCTAAAGTGTTATACAACAGAGTAATTCTTAAGCATGAGACATTTGGTTACCTTTTATTCATTTTGGGTTTTTGTCTATTCCTGTTCATTAAGCTTATATCTAACCATGCAAGAACTTGATGCAGGAAAAAAAAAAGTCAATCATTAAAGCTTTATGAGCTGCTTTAAATTCTATAGCATTTTTTAAAAATTTATTGGGGTGACAATTGTTATTAAAATTACATATAGCATTTTGGTAAACAATTTATTTAATTATCTCCAATAACAATAACAAAAGATCATAGAGATATTTAGACTGGCCATTGCATTTTAAGGAAAAAGTTTAATCGTCTTTGAAATACACAACATTCATGTAATTTACAGTATGACAATTTAGACTTGAAGAGAAGATTTGATCTCTTTCCCAAACCATCTCTGAGAAGATAAATTAACTGAGATCGAAAGTGGTTTACCAACTGACAAAATGCTAGGTCAAGACATCAAGTGAATTTTTTTTATATGTTTATATTTCTGGGTTTTTTAAATGTGATCTTTCAATTATAAATAAGAAGATGCATTAAAATTGTCAAGAGGAGATGATAGCCAAAATAATGGCTGAACTTTTATGTATAATTTCATGATAAATTGGAAAAAGAATCCTAAAATATCTTAGATATTCTTCCATTTACATAATATATATTTTATAACCCAAAGTTTTTCCAAATTTTTCTAAATCTTAAGATGCTTTCTAGTAATTCAAAATTATATATTGTCTTAAGGTGTCTTTAGTGTTCCATTTAGAAACAGAGATATTAAGTGAAGTAAGCAAATATCGAATTTGAAGCTGTATTTATATTGTATGAACGAAGAGCTTTTCGACAGCTACTATTTCAAGTTGCAAATATATAAATAAGATAAAGTTTTGATCTGATTTGTTCTGACATATCTATAGGCAGAATGCTTTTCAAGTCATTGCTGTGGATGGGGTCTGCAGTGGGATTATTCAGTGCCTCTCTGCTGAAGACTGTATTGACTGGCTACAAGCAATAGCAACTAATATTTCAAACCTCACAAAGCACAATGTAAGTAGTGATTCAAGGGATACATGACCACAGATTTTTCTCCCCTTGGTAAATTTCATATATATATGGAAAACTCTGCATCAACTGTTTGGTTTTCATCTAAGAAAATCCATCATGAAAGTTTTCTGGAATACTAATCAAAACAAAATCACTTTATCCTGAGAGTTTTAGCCCAATTTATCAGTTCCAGAATAGTTACAAACATAGGTTTCCATTCAGAAACCTGCTAAACATCTACATTAGTTACATAAATAAGAATAGATATTTAGCATGTATTCACTAAATATCTGTCTCTATTTCTGTCTCTATTTCTATGTCTAGATCATTTATCTACCTATCATCTATATAAAAGCATTCTGGAATGAATTTCAAAAATATTGTTGATTTTTTTTTTAGTGACCTGAGAATTGCAGGTAGAAATTATCGAAGGAGTTGGAAGGAACGGTTAAAAGAGTTAGTATGGAGATTGAAGGTATTACCTAAGACTACACTGGTATAGGAACAGTCAGAACACATCGTTGTGGGATCTGGTAACTTGCATATTAAAGCCATGTCTATATTACTAGGAATGGCTTCTCTACTTTTTCTCTGTCTTTCTACTCAAATATTTTCTTCTTTCCCCATTCCTATCTCTTTATTATTACTATTTTCTCTATCACTATTGATTGATAACTTAAATTAATTTAACAAAATATGCAAAATCATAAACCTCACTTCATTGAGTATTGATGCATATTATTTAAAATTATTTGATCTTAATTAATTAAAAAAAATAGATACTACCCATGTCATAATACTGTCCTCTTTCCACAATTGTTCTATGCCATTTTGGAGCATTTAAGAAGTACTATGGTACTATGGGAAATTCAGAGGTCTGATATATAAATAGTCAAGTGAAAGTGTATAACTTTTTCACCAGCTCATGAGTATATAAAACTCTTCACATAAATGACCCTCCAGACCCAAATATCTTTGCACAGATTTTGCTTTGAAATCTATAAAAGATTGTGATAAATATATATATATATATATATATATTAAAATAAATATTATATATATATATATATATATATATATATATATATATATATATATATATATATATATTAAATACAAAGACCATTAGCCATTAATATCATCATATACAATAATATCATCATATACAACTATGCTTATTTCTCCTGAATAGATGTTGAAGAGATTTTCTGGGAATGGAATTGATAGGCATGGGATATGTACATGTTCAACATTTGCTGGTAATGCCAAATGTTTTCCAAATTACTTGCAATTTACCTCCTTATTTTCAGTGACTGACAAATCTTTTCCCAGAGATCACTTGAACAATTGTTATTATCCTATCCTGTTCATTTTGGGCTATTTTGTATGTGTGGAACTGTGTCTCATTGTGGTGTAAAATAAAAAGCAGGTGTATTTTTTTCATGGTGTCTAAAGAGGTCCAACTAAACAAAGCCTTACCTGTAACATCACTCAACAACGAGGCCTGGCCTGGGCATGTCTGTCTTGGGCAAGATTTACCTCACAACACCCAATCATTGTTAATATGTTGATATCATAATACAGGAACAGCAAAAGATGACAGAAGGTTTTCAGATTGACAAAAAATAAATAAAAAATAAAAAAGCAGCATTTCTCTGAGGATCATTCCCCTCCTCATCCCTTACTCCTTTACATGGGTGTTCTAGGGTTAAGAAAAAGAGAAAAATATCTTGTGAGAGTACTGACTATTTCATTACATGCAATGATTAGAGTGCCCCAAATAAGCTTAGATCTTATATTTATTAGGAAAAAAAAATAAAGAACAGAAAGTTAAATTTTAAATCTAATGTTTTTCTCTTTACCTAGATACAAACTTATATCAACCCTAAATCCTAGGAATTCTGTTATAAAAATTGTTTCTTTCAAATGTATGTTCAGTTAGAGTGCTATGACCCCCAAAAGCAAGGCTAATGAAAAGTTAACACTATATTAATTAAAAAACAACAACAAAAAAACAATGATGTAGGTATAAATGCCACTGTACCCTGTAAGCACAAAAAAAGGAAGAGCCAAATTTCACTGCGTGTTTTTCACCCTTGTCATAAGTGTTCAGCATCAAACTTAGGAAAGCACACAATTCTATCTACTGTGTTTTAGCTATATCTAGTATGATAATGTTGCTGTTTTATAAGTTATATTTTTGTTCTTTAACCTTCCTGTGGTTATACTCCAATTGCATGTCCTTTGATCTTGTAATTAGTCTTCATTCAAAAGTACTAATGATTAAAACACACTCTCATATCTGTAGTGCTACATAAATGTTGAAAACTTATTACCCATAGTAATAATAATATGTAAACATTAGATTGACTTTAGTGATGGTATAATGATTATATTGATATCATTAATACTATTAATATAGAACTAAAAATCTCTATATTTGCAAATACTCTGAGGGCAGGTAGGCCTTTATAAGTCTGACTCTGAATAGTTTACCTGTTACTAATATGTGCAAAAGAAAAATATTGAGACAACTATCTAAGGAAATTCCAATCTAGAGATTAGTGTGCATAAGAATGATTTTGAGAGATTTCTGGTCAAGGTGGCAGAGTAGATAAATGCTGTGCATGTTTCCTCTGATGACCATGTCAAAATTATAACCAAATTATAGAACATTCATTGGGAAACACCCAATTCATTGGGAAGTCTAGCAGAACCGAAGTCCTGCAAATAAGGACATACAGAAGAAGCCATTTTGAGACTGGGAGCAGGGCAGAACATGGAACAGACTGGTCGCACAACCTCATATGACCATTAAAAAAATCAGGAGTGATATCTCAGCTTCAGAGGTCCCCCACCAGAGGAGCGAGGGGGTCCCAGCCACACACCAGGCTCCACAGCTCCGTTATCCAGTGCCAAGGAGAAAAGACTCCATTACTTCTGGTTCTGAAAATCAGCAGAAATAGTGGCTGAGTGAGATGAAGGGTAGTTGCAGTCTCAGGTGCTCCTCTTAAAAGACACCCCACATGGACTTACTCACTGATAGACTTACTTGCTTTGAGCTCCAGCACTGGGGCAGCAGTTTGAAATGTTCCAGGGACATACAAGGAGGAACTGAAGTGTCTCATCTCAGGGCAAGGGCTGGAGGGGGAGCTTTGTCCTAGGAGGAGCTGGCAGAAACCATTGCTTGTTGAGCCCTGCACTCTTCTGGCATGCAGATATAGCAGCTGCCATATCTGAGTCTCCATCAACCTGGCCAACACCTTTCCTTCAACCCTCCCCGGTATTATAAGACCTCGCTCCACCCAACTTGTGGACCCACCCAAGCCACTTCCAGTGGCTTTTCCATACAAACAGCCTTCTGTGGATCATGCTGCAGATTTTCCTAAAATCTCTCAAAGATTCACAAAACCCAGACAAGCTGCATCTGACTTTGGTGTGTTCTGTACGTCTGAATGAGCAGCAGTAAGCTTGGCACTAGTGACAAGCAGCCTTGGTTTACAGTTTGATTTCCCAAGGCACCTCCAAGCCCAGTGCAGAAGGAGGCCATCTACAGATTGCTTTGTGTCTCATGCCAGGTGGTCACAGGAAGAGCACAGGCTGCAGCTGATCTTGGTCTGCAGCAGGTCCCATCCCAGGTGGTGCCAGGGTGGCCCATCCAGTGGCCAACTTCGGACCTAGCCAGAACATCACCCAGGGGTCCTGTGCCAAGAAGAGCAGTTCTCACAACATCTGGCAGAGGAAATCAATGAAGACTCTGTCTGCCCAACCCTGTGAGACAGAGGTTAGATAGAAATCCAGATGCCCTCTTATAGAGCCCACACACAGACTCACTTGCTTGCAAACTCTCATCTGGTCTCCGGTGGAGGGGTGGCAACTCAAGAGGACCAGAGATGTGTGGGAAAGACTAGGTTATGTGGAGGGTGAGGGCTAGAGGGACAGGAGTCATTATTATCCTTGTGTGGAGCTTGAAACACATGTAGCCTACAGGAGGGCACCATCTTTTTTGTGTTGAGTCTGCCCCCAAATGGCCAAGCCTGGGACTGCATTGGGTGGAATCTGCAGTGTGCACACTACCTTGGTAACATCCTGGATCCCTGACCCCCACATAGCTGGTGCTGCTTTGCCCAGGACACTCTTAACTGTTGGGCTGCTGGCCCTGCCCCACAGGCTGCAGAAGGTTATTTTGTAGCTACAGACAGCCCAAGGTGGTCTGGGAAACATTTGTTAGTGGGTGGTGACCCAAGACCTGCACAGCTCTTGGGGACCTGTGGGTCTGAAGCAGGCAGTGGCTGGCCTTAGAGTTCTTGGGACTTTTTTTGGTCATAGGGGTGGTCATAGGCCTGGCACTTGTTCAGGAGCAGAAACTGCATTGACTTTGTAGAAACCATTGACCACAATATTTAGCTCCCTTTCAGTTTGCCCCACTTATCTGGAGCTGCATTGCCAGGGAGCACTCTCAGTGCCTGAGTGGCCAGCCTTGACTCACAAGCCAGTGGAAACCTTCTATAGCAGCAGAAAGCCCGCAACAGCCCGGTGAACTCTTGGAGGTGGATAGTGACACAAAACCAGCATTGCAGCCACTCTTGGGCAGCTCTCAGGAGTTTGTGAATTCAAAGCAAGTGGTGGCTGACTGTGGTGTTTTCAGGGCACTGTGCAAAGTAGTCACAATTTGGACTCTAGCAAGAACTGAATGTGCATTAACTTTGTGAAAACCACCAGCCATGTCTCATGACTCCCTGGGACTCCACCCTGCTCAGCTAGTGCTGCATCACTAAGGGCACTCTCAACACCAGGTCAACCAGCCCCACACATGCACCTCAGGAGGATTTTTCAACAGCTGAGCCTTACAGGGAGCTGACAGGTGGAAATAAGCATAGGGGCCCCTTGGCCTTTGGATAAGATGCCTCAGGCCCAATATTACTGGCGGCCAGCCACAGTTCACAGCGAGGTCACCCCTACATGCTTCCAGGTCCTCTCTAAAAGGAAGAGATTGTGTAAGGTGATCCTTCCAGCTCAGCCACCTTGAGGACCCACCTCGTCTCTGGCCTCCAGGGACCAGCTGGAGTCTAGTTTATAACCCAGAGAAGAGGTGTTTTGTTTCTGTCCCTCCTCTGGGTCCAGGAAGTGCCTACCCCAGGATCTCAGGCATCTTTCATCAGGGATCAATAGCTCTTTGCCTTTCCTAATGGGCTCCCTGATGGTCGGCTGCGGCTGTGCCAGAGCCACGGGGAGAGATGCATTAGCCCCCCTCACACCCCCAAGGGACATTCATCCTTAATGGAGGGAGGGGTGTGGCTGATCCAGTCTCTATTGTTTGATATATTAGTGAGGCTTTTATGATTTGCACCTTGCTGGCGAAGGTAACACAAAAGGTAGGACTATCTCACATTCCTCCATGTTTAGCTACAGCCAGCACTCAGAATGGTCCACTGACTGCTTACTTGTCTGCCTTTTCCCCCTCGAGGGCTGAGGTTGTGCTTTAATAAACTCTGCACTGTCTGTGTCTGCAATGGCACATAGGAGATCTTAAGAAAACTGTTGGATGGATGGATGGATGGATGGATGGATGGATGGATGGATGGACGGATGGATGCATGGATGTGATAAATTCCTTCTAAGCATGTGTCTGCAGGTTTCAGCACATGAAAACTGGGCCTGTGAGATAGTCCTATATATGTACATATGTACAGTGTATATATTATATACATTAATACCATATATTAACATATTTTTGAGATAATTGTCAGTTCCCTGATTTATTCATCATTTATTCATTCAACAAAGCTATTGAGGGCCTATAGTGTCAAACTGCTAAGGATTGTCATTATAATTTTGAGCAAAAATATATTATCTTTGCCATCATGGAGCAAATAGTCTAGTGAGGAAGGGAAACATTAATTACATAAGCAACACAAGTAAATTTGAAATTACAACTTTCGTAGATAACATGAAGAAGGTTTATGAGCGGCTGAATCTGTAGCTACTCAGAGATGCAAGGACAGATTCCTAAAATTTATATATGAACAATGACTAAGAGTAGAATAAGTGAATCAGTGAGGGAAGACATTTTATGGAGAGGTAAAAGTATGTACCTGTATAAGAAAAAATTAATGACTTAATAACAACAGGAGTCTTATTTAATATGTAAATTGTCACTAGCCATGAGTAAAATAAAAATGTTTAGATCAAAATAAGTGAGTTTTTCATAAATCCCAATTTAATCTTAATTTGATATATATTCTTCTTATATCTGTGGTACTAAAATGTCCATTCTCTTTTGAAATAATGATTATCATAAATAAATTCTGTTTTATTTTATATCAGTGTTTAAGAAAATTAGAGAATGTTTACCCTATGCAATTATGCCAAACTATTGAAACTTTTAATGCTCCAGGAAATATATGTCTCAAAATTGTTGAAGTAGAGCATTACCAAATAGGGCAGGTGTAGATACCTTCCTAAAATAACTGGAAACTATAAAATTATTAATACCAGGTCACTGAATACCAGGGCTGGATGAAAATGGTGATATCACTAGCAGAATAAAAATCAAGAAAAGGATGGATTTTGGAAAGTCAACAAGACCAACTCCTCAAGTTGCTCCAAGACTAATCTCATATAACTCTAGACATCTGTGATTTAACTGAACGAATTACAAAACTATTCACACACACACACATGCATACATACAAGATATGGCAGCAAAAATATTTATTGAAGATTAAGTTAATAGAAAAAGCAGGATCTGTGTGACTGAGTTGGTAAGCTATAGAAGCAACCAACCATTAGTAAAAGATATTTTTATATGATAGAGCTGAAACTAGGAAGAAGTATAACTTCAAAACACTCTATTGTTTGAACAGTCAAAGGGAATTGAAACTGATGCTTTTGCTGAGGATTTTTGCCTTGTGGAAAAAGTAGGAGCATTGGTGTCATCAGACTTGGTATGAAGTCCTAGCTTCTCTATTTACTAGTTATGGGACTGGGGCTTCATATTCCTCTTCATAAACAGGCGCTAAATTAACCTCAGTCATTGTGAGGGTTAAACGAAGAAAGTACTTTAAACGTGCTGGTCCTTAAATGATGCTGAAACATTTGCAGTTTTTCTTCTCTCCAGTTGCATTCTACAAGTAAATTAGATGTTTTAATCCACAAACCATTAACAAATGGTGGTATCAATTTGTTTATTGTATGTGAGGTTGCACATCTTTGTTTTGTCAAATTGTCGTTTGAGATTTTCAAAGATAGTTGTGTGGGTCACAAATGTAATAAGAGTAGACATATGAGTTAAAATAAATGTCTAGTAGTGACTAGACAATTAAGCATCTATGATTTTTGACAAGCCAGAGATGTACACCTCAGTTCCCTCATTTTTAAAAGAGCCAGAGGAAGCAAATAAGTTGCAAAACTCTCATTCAGCTAGCATTTCACGAAGCCAACATTTCCAATCATTCTTTACTACTACAACACTAAAAGAAATCCTGATTGATAAACAGAATTTTGTCTGACATTTCTATGAAGTTTACCTACTAGCATAAAGGAATCTCCTCTTCTATTCTAAATTCTTCCATATATATCCTATGTATCCACTTCATTTATTGGAATGAAATGTTTATTACTGAAAATTTATTACTGAAAATTTATTACTTGCATGTGTGTGTGTGTAGATAAATTGATGTTAGATAGGTGCCTGATAGATAATGCTTCTATCCTTCTATCCTTTTTTATTCCTTCTTTCTTTCTTTTTTTTCCTTTTTTTTTTCTGACAAGAGAAAAAGACATTTTTAATGACTGGTTCTGTTTTCAGTCACCTTATTGAATGATACATTATGAAATCAAAGTTGTACATCTAGGAAATTTACCAAAGTGTATATTTTAATTTGTCTCATGTGGGTATTTCTTCCATTTTGGTGACTGACTAAAACAGCAACCTGTATTATGGATGTGTGAGTTGGCTTCCTATGATTATCAGTTAAGGGAATGTGAATCTAGCCACTTGGTTCCACCAATTCAAGTTGCCGAATTTCTTGGAGGTTGTGGAAATTGTTTCCTACTCTGACTGAGATCTTGCTAGGTGTATAGGCTTCATCAGATCTGTAGTCTGCATAAATACATAATGTCTTCACTGTTGTTTTTCTTCTGAACTGGATGTTCACTAGATGGGGCTGGGAGCCATCTGACTGCCATTAATTTTCTATAATAGATTGTCATCTCGTAACTGATACACTCCAAATCCTGGTTTGCAAGATAAGAGTGATGAAAGAGCTGTGACCCAATTTCCTGTACTGTTCCAGTCCTTTCCAACTGCTTAGGGTCAGCACCAGTTGTCTTGTTTGATGTGGTCATTTTTAAAATAGTACCTTGCAGACCCGACTTGCCACAATTCAAGGGTTTAGGATTCCCTGTGCTACTCCCACTCAGCTTCTCAGGATAACCTGGTTTCCCCAATGAGATTGAATTGGTGTCCTAATGCTTCTATCCTTAAAGGGTCATTGAAAATTAGTGTTTCATTCTTTTTGCATGTGGCTATCCAATTCTCCCAGCACCATTTATTGAAGAGGCTGTCTTTCCTCCATTGTATGTTTTTAGCTTCTTTGTCAAAAATTATCTGTTCATATTTATGTGGTTTTATTTCTGGGTTCTCAATTCTATTCCATTGGTCTATGTGTCTGTTTTTCTGCCAATACCATGCTGTTTTGATTATTGTAGCCATGTAGTACAGCTAAAGTCAGGGAGTATGATACCTCCAGTATTGTTCTTTTTTCTTAAGATTGCTTTGGCTATTCGGGGTCTTTTGTGGTTCCAAACAAATCTGTTGATTTTTTGTTCTATTTCTTTTAAAAATGCCATTGGGATTTTGGTGGAGATTGCATTAAATCTGCATATTGCTTTGGGTAATATGGCCATTTTAACTATGTTGATTCTTCCAATACATGAGCACGGAATGTCTTTCCATTTCTTTGTGTCTTCTTCAATTTCTTTCAAAATGTCTTATAGTTTTCAGCATATAGGTCCTCCACATCCTTGGTTAAGTTTATTCCTAGGTATTTTATTCTTTTTGCTACAATTGCAAAAGGAATTGTTTTTTGTATTTCTTTTTCTGAGATTTTATTGTTAGTATATGGACATTTGTACGTTGATTTTGTAACCAGCAACTTTACTGTATTCGTTGATTGTTTCTAATAGCTTTTGGTGGAGTCTTTAGGGTTTTCTATACATAGCATCATGTCATCTGCAAAGAGTGATAATTTAACTTCTTCATTCTCAATTTGGATGCCTATTATTTCTTTCTCTTGCCTGATTGCTCTGACAAGGACTTCCAACACTATTTGAAAAGCAGAGGTGATAGGGGATAGTCCTGTCATGTTCCTGAACGTAGAGCAAGGGGCTTCAGTTTTTCACCATTAATTATGAGATTAGCTGACGGCTTGTCATATATGGCCTTTATTATGTTAAGATATTTTCCTTCTATACCTATTTTATTAAGTGTTTTAATCAGAATGAAACTGGACTGCTATCTGTCACCATGTACCAAAATTAATTCAAAATGGATCAAAGACTTAAGCATAAGACCTGACACAATAAACTGAATAGAAGAAAACATAGGTATTAAACTTATGGACCATGGGTTCAAAGAGCATTTTATAAATTTGACTCCGAAGGCAATGGAAGTAAAATCTAAAATAAACAAATGGGACTACATGAAACTTAAAAGATTCTGCACAGCAATAGAAACCATCGACAAAATAAAGAGGCAACCAACTGAATGGGAGAAAGTTTTTGCAAACATTGCCTCTGATAAGGGGCTAATATCCAAAATATAAAAGGAACTCATGAAACTCAACAACAAAAACACAAACAACCCTATTGAAAAATGGGCAGAGGACCTGAAGAGACATTTCTCCAAATAGGACATACAAATGGCAAATAGACATATGAAAAAATGCTCAACATCACTAATCATCAGAGAAATGCAAATAAAAACCACAATGAGATATCACCTCACCCCAGTCAGAATGGCTATCATCAACAAGACAAATAGTAATAAGTGTTGGAGAGGCTGTGGAGAAAAAGGAACACTGTTGGTGGGAATGCAGACTGGTGCAGCCGTTATGGAAGGCAGTGTGGAGTTTCCTCAAAAAATTACAAATAGAATTACCATATGACCCAGCAATCCCTCTCCTGGGTATCTACCCAAAAATCTGAAAACTTTTATACATAAGGACAAGTGTACTCCAATGTTCATTGCAGCTTTGTTTACGGTGGCCAAGACATGGATACAACCAAAATGTCCTTTGATAGATGAATGGATGTGGCGTGCCAGCCGCCACAAATCGAACAGTACCTGAATGGGGGAGTGGGAATGAAAAAAGACACTCACACAAATGATGATGCGCCGGTCTTCAGTGATGCTGAAGCACCGAGTTTACTTTCCTTTACCAATTTATACCACCTGTGTACGTGCAGCTTAACAATCACGAGTGTACATTACCTCATTGAGAGTAAAATTTTCAACTTTTACATATAAACTACAGAATCACTGAAACTTCCCCAAAGTCATTTTCTCATGACAAAGCCCACCAATTACCCTGATAATCATCAGTGATCTGTGTTCGGAAACTGGCCGTTCCCACCTCATTCCTCAGCAGCTTGTAAGCACCCTCCAGGTGCAGGCAGAGACAATGCCTTAGGAGCTAAAACTGAGCCAGTCTGCAAGGCTTCAGAATAACAAGAAATCATGGCTCCCCACATCTCCCCCTTTTTTATTTTATAGAAGCAAAATCCATATTACAGGAGAAACAAGGCGACGGTGCCTGTCTTAGGCATCCCGGGACTGTCTCATCAACTAACCCGTCTTTGGAACCTGTATTTTTTAATACAAGCCCTGTCTTAGGTGTTGAAGGACTCCCCAGGGTTTACCCGTCCTTGGCTAACCCGTCCCTTTAAACACAAGGGGGAGAGAGAGACTCAAGGCCTTGTCTTAAGTTTAAGCTAATGGATGTCAGCTCTCAAGTCTAACATCCTGGTGATGAAACATTTAATGAGAATGGGGAGAAGGCACAGAACTAAACAGACACAGATGCCCAATGTAAGAAAAATCATAACAGAATGGGTAATATGAGGCATAGATGGCATAGCATTTCTAAGAACATCAATAAACTCAGAAGCAGCCTGAGCTGCATCAAATTTCAAGGGTTTAGCTTCTCTCATATTTTAAATTTCATCATGAAGCCGAAACATATCTAAAGACACATTAGCATCATGCCAAATTCCTTGAAGATGTAAACGAACCCGATTCCAATCATATTGACTATTATTATACCTTTTAGAAGTAACACATATCCAATGATATTCTGAATGACATTCTAAATAAGATTTAACTTTTATACTCTGAATCACATCTCCCATATACTGAACCGTATCATAGAGGGCATTCACCTTTTGTTCTAATTTCTCATCAATAGCTTCTTGGGTCCCTAAAGCCAAAGTAACATTTTTTGAAAGAGTATTAACATATTGAGCATTTTGAATAGTCTGAGAAAGGGCCACAGCTGCTGTAGCAGCAGTTGCAATAATAGTAACCAAAGCCATAATTCCTGTAATTAGAAGTCCAACGAACCGTTTCTGTCTACTCAAAGCAGACTTAATTTCTTTGAAAATCTGCAAACTTCTTTCAGCATACCAAGGTCCAGAGATATTAACAGGAAGCATAACAAAAGATGGTTGTTTAAGTATCATAACATGAGTTCCTAACGGTACCCAAGAAATACAATTTGCTAAAGAACAATTACTACAGAATACATTAAATTGATTTCCTACAAAATGTACATTAATATTTCCAATCAAAAATGCATAAGGGGAAGGAACACAAGCAGATACATTAACAGTTTTAACGACAGTGGTCCAATCTCTAGTCCCATCTTGTAAATCAGTCACCTGACTGCAGGGAGTGCCTGATTTACAAAACTCAACCATTTGAACAACCTCATCCATTGCTCCCATAAGTCTCCATAAGGAATTTTGCTGATATTGTGTATCAGAGCTCCAAAATCCAGAAATTAATTCTCGGGCCCATCCTGACCGGTTACTCCTCGACCAGTCAACAATATATCTGCCTGTTCCAGGGATGTCATAGCGAACAGGATTATTGCCAGGACAATCTTTCCATGGAACAGTCTCAATGTCCAATTTCAGTTTTTTATTACAAGATGGACGCGATGGAGGGACGGGCAGATTTATTTTGCGTCCTCCGGACCAGTCGCCTAGCATGTTGATGCGAACAGTCCATCCAACTAAAGAGTTATTAAGATGCATGGTAACAGGAGAACTGCGCAAGCACCCAGAAATTGACTTATTTTTTGCAATACAAATAGGAAAACCTATTCCTATACCATTATAAGTGAAATTCTTTTCCAAATATTGTTTCATGTGTCCATCAGAAGGCAATCCTAGGGTGTGAGTATCATTGACATAGACTGGAATCTCAGGACCATCCCATACAGCAGGGTGGAGGATTGGTGGATCAGGAACATAGGCCCAATACGTCTGGTCTTCTTCTGCATTGCTGAGGGTCATCAATGTCATCAGCAGGTAGAGGGTCCACATGTCGCACCAATCGTTCTGGCAGCCACCGAGGGCCTTCTGCATCCTGTGGAAAAACACAAACATGTCCTCGGCCCCATATGAGGACTGGATCTGGGCCTTGCCAAGAGCCGTAAGTGGGTCTTTCCATTTGACCAAAGCCTGAGGGGCAGCAGACGGATGCCAAAAGCGCTCCGCAGCACTCTTACCATGGGCATCCAAGGTCAAAAAATTTTGAATAAAGAGAGAATGAGACAGGTAATTATGGGGCGTCAGGGGATACAACTCCCCCTTTTTTATTTTTTGTAAATTGACTTTTAATGTGCCATGAGTGTGTTCAACAATCCCTTGCCCTTGGGGATTGTAAGGAATGCCAGTAACATGATTGATCGAGAATTGCTGGCAAAATAAAGAGAATTTTTTGCTGGTATAACCTGAGCCATTATCTGTTTTAAGTTTTTTAGGTGTTCCAATCATAGCAAAAGCAGCAAAACAATGTCTAATAACATGAGATGTGGCCTCTCCAATTTGAGCGGTAGCCACGACAAAGCCAGAAAATGTGTCTATGGAGACATGAACATATTTTAATTTTCCAAATTCAGGTATATGAGTTACATCCATTTGCCATAAATCATTAGGACGTAAACCTCAAGGGTTGACTCCATAATGAGGCACAGGCTGTAAATGTGAACAATCTGGACATTGTTTTACTATCTGGCGTGCTGCTTCTCTGGTTATATTATATTGCAGTCTTAAGCTCTGGCTGTTTTGATGGTGGAGGCTATAAGCCTTCTGTGCCTTCTCTATTTGAGTTAAGGCAATGAGCTGCGTGGCAGAATCTGCAGTTTGATTACCTGTGGCTAAAGGGCCTGGAAGATTAGAGTGAGCTCTAATATGGCCAATATAAAATTTTTCACAATGCAGCTGAATGGTTTGTTGTATCTGAAGAAACAGATCCTGAATAACAGGATTACTGGTGCTAATAAAAGGTACTGTTTCTAAATTTCTGACGGCACGAACCACATAATGGCTGTCAGAGAATAAATTAAAAGACTGGGAAGCAAAATCAAGCAATACCATATGAACTGCTCGAAGCTCAACAATTTGAGCTGAGGCTGGAGGTGTCTGCACTCTTGGTGACTTTTTCATTGAGTGCATAAACAGCTACACCATTGCTAGATCCATCAGTAAAAACATTAGGTACAGCAGGAAGAGGAGCATGTGACACAATTGAAGGAAAAATTGGATCATGATGACGAAAAAACTGAAGCAATTTATGCTTAGGATAATGATTATCCAAAGTCCCTGTAAAATGAGCCAAGGCGATAGGAAAACTGTTTGTAAACTGCATCAGGCCTTGAATCTGCGTTTTTGTAAAAGGGACAACAATAGAATCTGGCTCCTTCCCATAATATTTTCGAGCTTCCAAGCGGCTCTCCTGAATTAAACTGGCCACAAATTCATAATAAGGAGTAAGATTTTTTTGAGCAGCCACATGGAGGTGTATCCATCTAAGTGGCCCTTCTTGCCATAACACCGCCCTGGGCGTGTGTTTGGTATCTAAAATATACACATATAGAGGTTTAGAATAATCTAAAAAGGAAACATGCTGTTGCTGAATGGCTTCCTCAACCTTAGAGAGAGCCTTCCGTGCAGGCTCAGTAAGAGACCTGGGGGAGGTCAGATCAGAATCTCCTTTTAAAATTTCAAACAGTGGTTTAAGATCTCCAGTAGTTAATCCCAAAGAAGGGCACAGCCAATTAATATCTCCCAACAATTTTTGAAAATCATTAAGAGATTTAAGATGATCTTTCCTAAGCTCTATTTTTTGTGGAGTGAAATACTGAGCAAACAACTGAAATCCCAAGTAAGAATAAGGCTCACTTCTCTGTACTTTTTCAGGTGCAATAATAAGACCCGAGGTTAGAAGATTCTTTTGCATATTTGCAAAGCAAGCTAACAATACTCCTTCTTTCTTACAAGACAATAAAATGTCATCCATATAATGAATAATGTACACAGAAGGAAACTGTTTTCTGGTGTTATCAATTGCTTCACTAACAAACTTCTGACACAAGGTGGGGCTATTTGCCATGCCTTGGGGAAGGACTCGCCACTGATATCTTTTCATAGGTTCCTGGAAATTCGAACTAGGAACGCTAAAAGCAAATTTCTTACAATCTTGGGGATGGAGTAATATATTGTAAAAACAATCTTTCAGATCTAGCACTATTTTATAAGTATCCTTTGGAATAGCAGAAGGGTGAGGTAACCCTGGCTGGAGAGCACCCATAATTTCCATGGTTTCATTTATTTTTCTCAAATCTTGTAATAATCTCCATTTTCCTGATTTTTTCTTAATTACAAAAATGGGCGAATTCCAGGGTGAAGTAGATTCAATTATATGGCCTTTATCAAGCTGCTCCTGTACTAGCGCTTGGGCGGCTAATATTTTTTCTTGAGTAAGGGGCCATTGATCTATCCACACAGGCACATCAGATTTCCAAGTTATTGCCTCTGCAGTTTTTTGGTGGAGTACAGGTAAATCTATGACCCCTGGGGAAAATATCCCAGACCTGTTTTTTGCAAATTAGGATTAGGTGATATGGGCTCCCAACGTCCCTGTCCCTCAGTGCCTAAGCCCTGTCCTGGGAGGAGCCCTTGATCAAACATTTGCTGAGTTACTTGAAGGCTTGGGCTAAAAAGATAAACTCCCATATTGCTCATAATATCCCGTCCCCAAAGATTAACGGGGAGGCCGGGAATAATATATGGCTGGAAAGTCCCCTGATGTCCTTCTTCATCTTGCCATGACAAAAGGTTACTGCTTTGTTGAGGGGAATGAGATTGGCTTATGCCCTGTAAATCTGCATTAGAAAAATGTGTCGGCCAACTGGAAGGCCAATGTTCAGCAGCTATACAAGATACATCAGCTCCTGTATCCAGAATCCCTTGAAAACTTTTCCCATTTATTTTAAGCTGTAAAACTGGCCTATCTCTTTTTATTTCCTGAACCCAATAAGCATCAGAAGAACCAAATCCTTGGTCTCCACGTTCCTGATTTTGTCTATTTTTTCCTATTTTTATACGAGGCAAAATGATTAGCTGAGCAATGTGAGTCCCAGCAGGTATGGCTGAAATGTTTAAAGGTGAATGGGTCATAATTTTAATTTCTCCAGTAAAGTCCTCATCAATAACTCCCGGGGAAACATGAATCCCCTTCATAGTAATGCTACTTCTTTCTAATAATAAACCTACAGTTTTTGGTGGTAATGGCCCAAAGATCCCTGTGGGCAACGCTTGCATTCCCATCTCGGGAGTTCATACGATGTCGGTGGTGGAACACAAGTCCAATCCTGCGCTGCCTGAGGTGGCCCGGAATAAATCTGTGATGTATTTCCTCTCAGAGACTCGTTCCCTTTTTGTCCCTGTACCTGCTCCGGAATTTGCAGTGCCCCATAACATTGTTGATTTGGGGCTTGGGGCTGGCCCCTCACCCAGTTTCCCTGGATGGGTTTTCCATCTTTATCTGTCTTAGACTTGCATTCATTGGCCCAATGTTTTCCTCTCCTACATTTAGGACATATATCTGGAGGCTTTTTTGTAGGAGCTGCTGAATTCTCGGGCTCGGCTTTGCGAGGGCATTGAGCCGCTCGATGTCCCAATTTTCCACAAGTAAAACAAGCCCCAGAACGACTCCCTGCATGGAGTTTTGCCTGTTGATACATTACTTTTTTTATAGATTTTCCTTGTAAAGCTGCAGCTAGGGCTATACCTTGAGAAAAAGACGGTCCCACATCTGAGCACAAACGGATAAAATCAGATAAAGTTCCTTTTTTTCTAAACGGTCTAATAACCGCTTGACAAGCAGAATTAGCATTTTCATAGGCAAGCTGCGTTATGAAAGACTGAGTAGCAACTGACGGTCCAAAGGTCCGTCCTGCAGCTGTGCTGAGGCGAGACACAAAGTCCTGGAAAGGCTCATCTGCGCCTTGTCTTATTTGTGAAACCTGTTCTTCCTTACAGGAGGTATCAGGCAGCATTTGCCAAGCATCTTTAGCTGCTGTGGCAGTTTGGCCATAAGCGCCTGGCGCAAATCCCATTTGATTTCTTAGGTCAGCATACATGCCTTCTCCTGCTAGCATATCAAAAGTAATAGGGATCTGTCTAAAGGCATTCTCATTGGCCTTCTTTTTACAATTTTCATAAAATTCTGATTTCCATAAGAGATAATCGCCTCCGGAAAGGCAAGCATGAGCAATATGCTTCCAGTCCTCTGGAGGAGTAGCCTCACTGGATAAAGCATCTAAAATTGCCATGGTGAAAGGGGCAATAGGACCGTACTGTGCGCAAGCTTCTTTTAATTCCTTTACTTGCTTCCACTGAAAAGGTCTCCATTCTCTAATCCTGTTTCCTACCTGATCAGTTCTTTCAATAAGAGGATATACTCCAAATTGTTCCGTAGACTCCCCCTGCTTATGAGCCTCCTCACAAGCCATTTGAAGAGGGGAGCGCACAACAGAGTCTGAACCTGGCTTAACATAACCTGGCGGAGGCTTAGTAGACATGTTCCAAATCGGTGGCTGCGGTAGTGGCAGCGGAGGGTCCCACATACGAGGTCCCTCTGGAGGTGGCACAGTGGGGTTAATTACAGGGGATTCTCCACCCCCTGGATTCCCCAGATCTCTATAAGGAATCTGGGGAGGCCTGGGACAATTCTCCCCTTCCCTAGTAAACTTGAGTTCTACTAATTGTCCTTGAAGCATTTTTATTTGTTCCGCAAGCGTAAATATAGGATCTACAAACCGCCTGCTTTCTTGAGCCACAGCCACTATGGGGGGAAATTTGTCCCTGTCATATTTAGCTGCAGCCTCTTCTAAATCTTTCTGATCTTGAGGGCCTAAATCTTTCCAGTGCTCATCAGGAGGTCCCTGGCTAACAGGTTCTTTATTATGCATAGGAGCTTCCTCGGCATAATCAGCCCCCTCCCTTTCTCCCAGCTCTTTATTATGCTTAGCAAGTCCCTCTGCATATCTGACTCCCTCCCCCTCCTCTTTCTCCTCCGGAGAGGCGGCAGATGGAAGAATTTCCTCATTTCCAGCCTGTTTTACTTTTTCTAGCTTACAGCCTTCCCTTTTAAGATCTAAGCAATTTCTGATCAGAGTCCATAACCCGAATGTTTCTACAGGGACCCGCTGAGGTCCTTGGACAGTATAATAGTCCTGTAATCGTTCTCCAACCTTTTTCCAAGTTTCCAAGCTGACGGTACCTTCATCTGGAAACCACGGGCAACTTCCTTTAAAAATTCTAAAAATTTACCTAATTGTTCTCTGCTCACCCTGCTGCCACGGGCGGCAAGTAATTTCTTAAGTCCTCTAACATACAGGTCCTTGCTGCTAGCGTGACCCATTTCTCTTCCCTGACTCGGCCCTTCAATCAATCAAAGAAAACAATCAGATGCCCGTCTGGCTGTGCCCCTTATGGGACCAAATCTGTCTTAGCAAAGGCGTTTCGGTATAAATCCCCGAACTGGTGGGCAGAAGCCCAGTCGCCGTCATGCCGTATGACAGAACCGGAACCTCAGATTAGGGCCCAAACAAGCTCCGTAACACGAAGTCGTGGAGCTACCATTCACTCACACATTCATTCGACCGAGGGGACAGTGCCTTACTCACCGCGCATCCATGAAATAAGCTCCTTTTATGAGCCGGGCCCTAACCACGCGGTGTTCCTCACTATTACCCCCCTATTCAAGTCCCTGTTCGGGCGCCAAGTGTGGCATGCCAGCCGCCACAAATCGAACAGTACCTGAATGGGGGAGTGGGAATGAAAAAAGACACTCACACAAATGATGATGCGGCCGGTCTTCAGTGATGCTGAAGCACCGAGTTTACTTTCCTTGACCAATTTATACCACCTGTGTACGTGCAGCTTAACAATCACGAGTGTACATTACCTCATTGAGAGTAAAATTTTCAACTTTTACATATAAACTACAGAATCACTGAAACTTCCCCAAAGTCATTTTCTCATGACAAAGCCCACCAATTACCCTGATAATCATCAGTGATCTGTGTCCGGAAACTGGCCGTTCCCACCTCATTCCTCAGCAGCTTGTAAGCACCCTCCAGGTGCAGGCAGAGACAATGCCTTAGGAGCTAAAACTGAGCCAGTCTTCAGAATAACAAGAAATCATGGCTCCGCACAAATGGATAAAGAAGTTGTAGTATTTATACACAATGGAATACTATTCGGCGGTAAGAAAAGATGAAATAGAACCATTTGTGAGAACATGGATGGATCTTGAGAGTATAATGCTAAGCGAAATAAGTCAGACAGAAAAAGCAGAGAACCGTATGATTTCACTGATATGTGGTATATAGACCAAAAACAACAAAAGAACAAGAGAAACAAATGAGAAACGAAAACTCATAGACACAGACAATAATTTAGTGGTTACCAGAGGGTAAGTGGGGTGGGGGGTGGGAGATGAGAGTAGGGGGATCAAATATATGGTGATGGAAGGAGAAGGGACTCTGGGTGGTAAACACACAATGGGATGTATAAATGCTGTAATACAGAATTGTACACCTGAAATCTATGTAATTTTACTAACAATTGTCACACCAATAAATTAAAAAGAAAAAAGAAAATTAGTGTGATTTTAAATGAGAAAATATAATTACATATGTGAGATTCTCAAAATAAAATTCATATTTTATTATGTGAAAGAGAATAGACTCTCTTTCCCAAATCTTTGTATCAATTAAGAATGTTTTCAAGGACAAATAAGAGAAATCTTAAGTAATATTGGAGTAAATCATTGGGTTTTGTCCCCAACTGATAGGAATTCTGGATGGTGACATTTATTGCCTTTGTTTCAGTGGTTCTGTGAAGCCACCAAAGACCCATCTTTTATCTATACACATTATTGCCCTCCACTATCCTTACAGTATTGGCTCTTACCTTATGTTTGCCACCTCAGGATCACACAATGGCTGCAACAGTTCCAAACATAACTTCAGTTTTAAGAACAGGAAAGAAAGGGAATAAGGACAAGTGGATCTACCTACATCTCTTCCTTTTTATCAAGCTAAGAGAAAATTTCCCAGAAACTCTTTAATGGACTAATTAATGATCACTTCACATTCTCCAGAACTAAGTCCTGTGACAATTCCAGGGACTGGGGAACCAGAACAGTGAGGGTGGCTGGTCTCTCCCTTTCTTAGTTTTTATAGAGGGATATGACCAAGAGAAGAAGATAGTAAATAGCTTTTAAGTCAGATAATCAATAATGTCTACCATATTTCTTAATAATAAAGACATATTAATCCTAAAGAAATGCATAGATAACCAATACCCTCTGGGTTTTTTGTGGGATCATCACAGTCCTTCAAGATTCACACACACACACGCACGCACGCACGAACACACACACACACAAAAAAAATCCTTTGAGTTTACTAAGCACATATTTAACCCATCTTTCTATGTTTTACTCATGTACCTGCAGAAGTGAAAAAAAAAAGTTAATCCATAGAAATTTGCAGTAGTAGATGGCAAACACTTGCAAGTTGAACAAATGGAATATTTTTTTCATAAAAATATTGGTTGTGAAAAGCTAAAGGAAAAAACTTCTATTATGTGTGCCACATTCAAAAAACTTGATGAAATTTATAGGTGAATTGAAAGTCATAATAAAATAAAGCCTAGCAGAAAGGAGATTTATTGAAAATGAACTAAAGACTATGATGAGAGGTTGCAGAGTGTGGTTCTGGTAGGCATGGGTGTCATTTAAGTAGACATTTTTTTTTCCTTTTATAGTTGCTGACATTTCTGAGTCCTTACATGTACTTTTTAGTGCTAGTGTATGGTTGTTTTCTGCACTGTTTTTCCTAATACACAAAAATATGAATGTCAGACATGCAGGTGTCAACCAAAAATGAGTTACAGAGAGTGAAATCAAACAACTTCAGTGTCAGTAACTTAAATCAGATTAGAAGCAAAGCGACTGTGGGAATTATATGCACATTTTTGGTAATCATATTTCTGCTTTTTACATGATTAGAGTTTATTTTGGCATGTTATGTCAGGATGGGTTTCAATAAAATAATCAGCCTACTTTGCCTCTTGGAAAACTACTCACCAAAACTAAATAGAGTTTTTAAATAATTTTTGATATTGGAAAATATTAGCTGATTTTTATTTGCACAACTTCAAACATCTGCTTTGATGTTAACTGAATTATGCAATAATAATAAAATGGCACAGTTTGGTGGGACACAGTTTATAAGCCACCCTTGATCCGATTGGGTTCTGCTTGCCTGACCCCATCCTTCTCTCCCCATTAGGCCTCATTCTTTCTTCCTGGACACAGCATCCACAATTCTTAATGTTCCAGCAGTGTCAAAGCTACTAGGTCGGCACAGGGGGCCTCCCTCTAACACACACATCCCTTCTACCACCTGCAGTACCTCGGTGTGGACTTCAACATGGTCTTCATCTTGCCCATAGTGGCAAAAGTTGATCCCACTGTGCCCACCAACTGCTCTAGGACCAATGGTAACTCAACAGGAATATGGGTAATTAATCCCTTATTGGTAATTGTCCAATGAGAGACAAGGGGCAGAAAGAAGCTAGTTGACAAATCACTTGCCCTTCCTCAATAGATGAACTACTTGGAAATGCAGTGATTTCATAAGGCTCTGTAGACACATCACACTTGACTGAACAATCAATGGTGTTTTACTGACAAGCTGGGGCCAGCTTAGCGACTTGGGCAACTCATTGCCTTATATTTGCTTTCTGCTGTCCTACTTTGCATCTTAGGATTGAATGTCCTCCTTCAATAAAAATTTAACGTGTATGATTTTTCCTCAGGCTCTATTTCCTATTCAACTCTAAATGCCTGTTACAGAGTACTGAGCTTTCCATAGCAGGTACAGTCTCACTTAGTAGCAGGCATAGTATGAAAGTGAAAGTGCAAATGAAGTATGCTAAGCAGAAAGATGAAAGGCCATGAGGAAATTATGCAATAAATCATTTTGAGTTTGCCATTGCTCAATTGAATATATCTTAGAACACCCTTATTCTAAAATGTAGCTTAAAACCTAAGGACCCCTGACTAGAGGACAGAGGTGGCTACAAACACCTCCTGAGGATCTCTCTGAATTCTTACGTATAAACACTGCTTTTCCTTTGTGATGAAACCTGACTAATAATTTAGCAATGGCAAATGTATATTCTTTACCTATGATTAATACTGACAGGTAAAAAATACTGACAGGTAAAAAAAACAACTTTCATCATTTCCTGCAGCCCACAGCACACCTGCCCCTACAGTCAGTTTTTCCCTTCTTCTTCTGTTTCATCTTGCATTATCTCCTGAAACATTCATCCCAAAGACTTAGAATGATTTTTTGCCTGTTTGTTTCACCAACTATGCCAAAATGATTCTTAAGGATAGGAATCTTGTATTTTTGATATTCACTTGATGTCTGACATACAATCATTTCTAATGTTTAGTAAACTCATGGAAGAGTGAATGAGTCAGTCTGAATGAATAAACCTAGATGTTTGTAAATGGTTGCAACCTACTTTCAGCTTTCCAGCTTCTAATTTATAAGATGAATGTGTGTTATGTGATATATAACATATATGATAATCTTAAAGATTACAGATAAAATTGAAAAATTCTTATACTAAGAAAAATAAAGTTTAAGAAAGCTCATCTAGTATAACACCAAATTATCCTGTGTTATTGATTTACTGTTAATGGATATATTTTTAAAAGCAACATGATATGATTTAAAATTTTTAGCAATAGTCATGGGGAATAACCAATGTAGTAAGGGAATAGCATCTGTATCTTGAAAAAAAAAAAAGAAAGATGGAAAATATGACCTGTAATGAGGGCTCTTGAGGCAAAAATCATTTTTTGATTATTTCCTTTACATGGAAAAGCAGAGTTTTATCAGCTACAGAATGGATGTATTGCCTTGATGTACCTACACACTAATACTAGTCATCAAGTGGATTTGAATCTATAGAATAAAGATCAGTCTAGGTTATTGCACATCTGTTAAATAATATTGGCCACAAATCTCTAAGGGAATTGGAGGATTATTTCTTGCTTTCGTAAGAATAATTTGCTTGTGTAAATTGATTTTCATTTGAAAATATACCTTGTTATTTCCTGCTAGTTCCTGCAAGGATCTGTCCTGAGACCATACCACTACAGTCATCAAAACTAACTCATAGATAAGGCTCAAAAAGTAAAAGATTAATAAAATTAAGATACATTTTTACAATGTAAGATCTTCACTGAACTTCAACTATTTAATCAGGGGGAAAAAAATCCCTGAGGACATTTGAAGTAGGAACAGAGAAAATTTTAAAAGGAATATTTGAACTTCCTATTATATTTCTCTTTTTGTTTAAAGAGATAGTAAAATTGGGGGGAATCACTGAATAAATTATATAAATGTCTAAAACTATGCTGCACACCTGGAACTGATAGAAAATAATATCGAATGTCAACTGTAACTGAAAAAAATAAATAATTAAAAGAAAAATAAAGACAAAAACTGCCCTAATTTTTTTTTAAAAAAAGTGCTCACTTTTGAAATAAAATAAATATAAATAAAAGAGAGATAGTCAAAAGAGGATATTATTGTTTTAATTTCTAAATAAAATTGAAGATGCTACATTGAATACATGAAGTGAAGGGCTTTTAAAAAATTAGAGTAATACTTAAAAGAAACACTCCTTTAACCTCAAATTTTATTTCCAATAAATTAACTGCAACAAATCTTTATTAGTCCCAGTGTGTAATTATCAATTACACAGATCAGCAATAATTAAGCTTCCTTTAAGGAGTGTCTTTCATTAATATTCAATGTTAATGAAATGCTTTCAAACAAAAAGAGGAACACATATTTATTATCTTCCTCAGCACTTAGCCAAGTTAAATATTATTCTTCAAAACACAGTTCAAAATATCTAAGCAGATTTTCATTTTTTTGTTAAGTAAATTGTAATGTAGTAGAATTATCATCTTTTCAGTTCCCTTTTTTAATTAGTTTCATGTGTACAAAATACTGTAATAGTTAGACATTTATCATTTATATCCCTCACAAAGTGATAAATCCCTTCCCCCAATCTACTACTCCTCTGACATTGCATACAGCCATTACATTTCCACTGTCTCTATTCCTTATGCTGTACTCCACTTCTTATGAATATATATATATATATATATATATATATATATATATATATATATATATATATATATATATAATTATAGTTGACATTCATTGTTATTCAGCCTCAGCTTCAGGTGTACAGCACAGTGATCAGGCATCTACATCAACCCTGAAGCGTTCTCCCTAATAAGACAAGTGTCCATCGGATACCCTACAAAATCTTTACAGCATTGTTGATTATATTCTCCAAATTGACTTTTGTATCCCTGTGGCAATCTTTTGGTTACCCATTGTGCTTTTTAATCCCGTCACCTTCCCCGTTATCTTCACCACCCTCCCATCTAGCAACTCTCAGTTTTTCCTCCATGTCTCTGACACTGTTTCCAATTAGTTTGTTCATTAATTCTATTGTTTAGATTCTATATATAAGTGAGATCACATGGTATTTGTTTTTCTCTGTCTGACTTATATCACTTAGCTAAATGTTCTCTAGATTCATCCATATCGTTGCAAATGGTAAGATATCATTCTTCTTTATGGCTGTGTAATACTCCATTGTATGAATGTACCACATTTTCTTAATCCAGTCATCTAGCGATGGGCATTCAGGTTGTTTCTATGTCTTGGCTATTGTGAATAGTGCTGCAATAAACATAGAGGTGCACAGATTTTTTCGAATTAGCATTTTGGATTTCTCTGGATAGATACCCAAGAGTGGAATTGCTGTGCCATAATGTAGTTCCACTTTCAATTTTTTGAGATACCTCCATACTGTTTTCCATAGTGGCTGCACCAATCTGCAATCCAACCAACAGTGCATGAGGGTTCCCTTTTCTGCTCATCTTCGCCAGCACTTGTTGTTTGCTGATTTATTGATGATAGCCATTCTGACCAGAGTGAGGTTTTATCTCATTGTGGGTTTTGTTTTCATTTCTCTAATGATTAGTGAGGTTGAGCATTTTTTCAAGTCTGTTTGCCATCTGTATGTACTCTTTAGAAAAATATCTCTTCATGTCCTCTGCCCATTTTTAATTGGATTTCTTGTTTTCTTTGTTTTGAGTTGACTGAGTTTTTTAACAAATTTTGGATATTAACCCCTTATCAGATATATCATTGACAAATATCTTGACAAAAGTAGGCTCTCTTTTTGTTTTATTGATGGTTTCCTTAGCTGTGAAAAAACTTTTTAGTTTGACGTAATCCCATATGTTTATTTTTTCTCTTACTTCCTGTGCCCGAGGGGATATGTCAGTAAAAATTTCACTCCAGGTAATGTCTGTAAACTTTCTTCCTATATTTTCTTCTAGGAGTTTTAAAGTTTCAGATCTGACATGTAAGTCTTGAATCCATTTTGAATTTATTCTTGTATATGGTGTAAGGAGGTGGTCCAGCTTCATTTTGTTGTATGCTTCTGTCCAGGTTTCCCAGCATCATTTATTGAATAGACCATCTTTACCTCAAAGTAAATTCTTTCTTCCATTGTCGTCGATTAAATGACCATATAGGCATAGGTTTTTTTCAGGGCTCTCTATTCTGTTCCATTGATCTATGTGTCTGTTTTTATGCCAGTACCATGCTATTTTGATTATTATAGCCATGTAGTATAATTTGATGTCAGGTGTTGTGATAACTCCCATTTGTTCTTACTTCTCAAGATTGCAGAGGCTATCTGGTGTCTTTTATGGTTCCATATAAATTTTAGGATTATATGCCCTATTTCTGAGAAAAATGTTTTTGGTAGTTTCATAGGAATTGCGTTGAATCTGTATATTGCCTTAGGCAGTATGCACATTTTAATGATATTAATTCTTCCTATCTATGAGCATGATATGTGTTTCCATCTATTTGTTTCTTCTTTAATTTCTTTCTTCAGTGCCCTATAATTGTCTGAGTATAGGTCTTTTACTTTGATTAAATTTATTCCTAGGTCTTTGAAACAATTGTAAATGGGAATGTTTTCTTAATTTCTCCTTCTGATATTTGATTATTGGTATACACAAATGCAACTGATTTCTGAATATTAATTTTGTATCCTGTTACTTTGCTAAATTCATTTATCAGTTCTAATATTTTTTTTGTGGAGTCTTTGGGGTTTTCTCTATATAATATCATGTCATCTGCATACAATGACAGTTTTACTTCCTTACCAATTTGGATGCATTTTATTTCTTTTTCTTGTCTGATTGCTGTGGCTAGAACTTCCAGCACTATGTTGAATATAAGTGGAGAAAGTGGGCAACTTGCCTTGTTCCTGATCTTAAGGGGAATGGTTTTAGCTTTTCCCCATTGAGTATAATGTTAGCTGTGGGTTTATCATATATGGCCTTTATTATGTTGAGATATGGTGTCTCTATTCCCACTTTCTTAAGAGTTTTTATCATAAATAGCTGCTGGATTTTGTCAACGCTTTTTCTGCATCTATTTATAAGATCATATGTTTTTTATTTTTCATTTTGTTAATGTGGTGTATCACATTAATTTATTTGCAGATGTTGAACCAACCTTGCATACTAGGAATGAATCCTACTTTATCATGGTATATGATCTTTTAAATGTACTGCTGAGTTCTGTTTGCCAGTATTTTGTTGAGGACTTTTGCATCTATGTTCATTAGGAATCTCAGTCTATAGTTTTCTTTTTTTGTAATGTCTTTGATTTTGGGATCAGGATGATAGTGGCCTCTTAAAAAGAGTTTGGGAACCTTCCCTCTTTGTGGATTATTTGGAATAGTTTGAGGAGAATAGGTGACAATTCTTTTTTGCATGTTTTGTAAAATTCAGTTGAAAAGCCGTCTGTTGGGACCTTATGGATTACCGATTCAATTTCCTTGGTAGTAATCTGTCTATTCAGGTTTTTCGTTTTGTCTTGGAACATTGTATGCTTCTAGAAAATTGTCCATTTCTTCCAGATTGTCTACTTTGTTGGCATATAGTTCCTCATAGTAATTTCTTAATTTTTTTTGTATTTCTGTGGTGTCTGTTGTCACTTCTCTTTCATTTGTGATTTTATTAATTTGGATCCTCTTTCTTTCTTTCTTTCTTTCTTTCTTTCTTTCTTTCTTTCTTTCTTTCTTTCTTTCTTTTTTTTTTTTTATGAGTCTGGCTAAAAGTTGTCAATTTTGTTCATCCTCTTGAAAAACCAGCTCCTGGATTCATTGATTATTTATTTATTTATTTATTTTTGTCACTATTTCATTTATTTTCACTCTGATCTTTGTCATCTCCTTCCTTGTACTCCCTTTGGGCTTATTTTGCTGTTCTTTTTCCAGATCCCTTAGGTGTAAAGATAACCTGTTGATTTGTGATTTTTCTTGTTTCTTTAGGAAGGCCTGCATTGTCATGAGTTTCCCTCTTAGGACTGCTTTTGCTGCATCCCATAGATTTTGGGTCATTGTGTTTTCATTTCCGTTTGTTTCAAGATACCTTTTGATTTCTTCCTTGATCTCATTGTTGACCCATTCATTATTTAGTAACATGTTATTCAGCCTCTATGTATTTGTGTGTCTTCCAATTGGTTTTCCTGTAGTTGATTTCTAATTTCATAGCATTGTGGTCAGAAAAGACATTTGGTATGATTTCAGTTTCCTTAAATTTTTTGAGACTTGTTTTGTGGCCTAACATGTGGTCTATCTTGGAAAATATTCCATGTGCACTTGAGAAGAATGTGTATTAGCAGCTTTGGGGTAAAATGCTGTGAAAATATCAATTAAATCCAGCTGGTCCAATGTGTCATTTAATACCACTGTTTCCATATTCATTTTCCATCTGGAGGACCTGTCCCTTGTAATTGTGTGTTGAAGTCCCCTCCTATGATACTGTTACTGTTGATCTCTGTCTTTATGTCAGTCACTATATTTTTATATATTTAGGTGCTCCTATATTGGGTGCATAGATGTTTACTATGTCCTCTTGTTAGATCGATCCCTTTATTATTATATAGTGCCCATCTTTGCCTTTCAATATATTCTTCATTTTAAAGTCTATTTTGTCAGATGTAAGTATTGCAACTCCAGCTTTTTTCTCATTTCTATTTGCATGAAATATCTTATTCCAACCCTTCACTTTCAGCCTGTGTGTGTCTTTTGATCTGAGGTGTCTCTTGTATACAGCATATGCAAGGGTCTTGTTTTCTTATCCACTCACCCACCCTATGTCTTTTGATTGGAGCCTTTAATCCATTTACATTTAAAGTGATTATTGATAGGCACATAATTATTGCCCTTTTGTTTTTTGTTTTTCTGGTTTTCATTAGTTAGGTTCTTTACATCTTTCTTCTGTTTACAGAAGACTTTTCAACATTTCCTGCAATGCTGGCTTGGTGATAATGAATTCCTTTAGCTTATTCTTTTCTGGGGAGCTCTTTAGTTCTCCTTCAATTTTAAATGATAGCCTTTCTTGATAAAGCAATTTAGGTTGTAAGACTGTTTTTCATCATTTTGAATACCTCCTGCCACTCCCTTTTGGCCTGCGAAGTTTCTGTATAAAAGTCAGTTGATATTCATTTGGAGTTCCCTTGTATGTAACCTACTGTCCCCTGCTGCTTTTAGGATTTTCTCTTTGTCTTTAACCTTTGCCATTTTAACTATAATGTGTCTTGGTGTGGGCCTGTTTGGGTTCATCTGGTTGGAACTCTCTGCACTTCCTGGGCTTGTATGTCAGTTTCCTTCACCATGTTAGGGAAATTTTTGGTCATTATTGCTTCAAATATGTTCTCAATCCCTTGCTCCTTCTCTTTACCTTCTGGTATTCCTATGATGTGCATGTTGTTGCACTTGATGTTATCCCAGAATTCTCTTAAACCATTTTCATTGTTTTTTATTCTTTTTGTTGTTGCTCCGCTTGGATGATCTCTGCCAACTTGTTTTCTAAATCGCTGATTTGATCCTCTGCCTCATTTAACCTGCTGGTAGTTCCTTCAAGTGTGTTCTGTATTTCAGTTATTGTATTCTTTAGTTCTAACTGGTTGTTCTTTATGATTTCTCTATCCTTTATGTCATCACCAAGCCCCTTATACATTCTTATCATCAGTGTTCTGAACTCTGTCTCTGATAGGTTGGTTACTTCTATTTCATTTGGTTCCAATTCTGGAGGTTTCTTCTGTTCTTTTATTTGGGACATATTTCTTTGTTTCCCCATTCAGACTGCCTCTCTGTATTTGCTTCGATGTATTCGGTTGATCTCTTAGGGTTTTTGGTTTTTGCTGGGTTATCTTATGTAGTATGTGTCCTTTATATTTGCTTTGTACCACTTCCTTATTCTCCTGTGCGTGTGCTCCAAAGGTGACCCTTGTGTTGTGAGTATTCTCCTGTTAAAGTTCAGTTTTAATTGCTTTTGGCTTGTCAATAGATGGGATTGATTCCTAGGCTGAGTAGTTGTGAGAATCTATGCCAGCAGTAGATGAGCTGCTGCATGAGGGTTCACTGCTTAGATGAGGCTTGGCTATTATGGTCTCTTGTGCCTGTAGAAAATTCCCTCTGGGTGTGTCACTTATAGATGAAACCGGTAATACTCTGGTTTGGTTTGGAGTTGGCGTCTGGGTGTGTTGAATATTGTGCCTCCTGAGCTGGGCCCTGGTGTAGGGCAATTTCAGGACAAAACAAATCAACAAGCACAACAGCAACAACAACAAAGAAAAAACCAGATACACTAACATGTAAAATCAATCGATAATCTACACTCAACATAGGCAAAAATAGCAAAAATACAAAAGAGAGAAAAAAAAAGGAAAAAAAGCAGCATCAGTCTTGGCTTAAACCCACGAAACTATCTCTAGGTTGTCCTCTGCTCTACAAAGAGTCCTCTGGATCTTGTGGGGGACAGATCTGGCCACCTTCTGACCAGAGTGTCCCTGGCACTGAAGTTCTAGATGAGTGGGACTGTGGGGTGTGGATGGTTGTTTTTACAAAGTCAGTGCAGTTTCTGCTCTTGTCTGCATAGGATGCACTTCTGAGAGCACCCTAGCCAGTCAATGGGAGGTGGGTTTATTCCCTGTACCCAGTTCTCCTGAGTTTAGGGCACTTCTTTCTTCAGGGGGTGTGGAGAGTGTGAGATTTTTGAGCTGTTAAATGCCCACAGCTGCCTCTGCCACCTGCTGTTGACCTCGTGTGTGTGTGTGTGTGTGTGTGTGTGTGTGTGTGTGTGTGTCTGTAGCTGTAATTCTCTTTGGCTGCAACCCCGAGAAGGTGAGGGCTGGGAAGGGAGATGTCTTCCGTCTCCCAGCCCAGTAGTGTCACACTTTCCAGCCTCTTCCTAGGTCACAGATGTAAGGTGGCTTGTTTTAGGTCCTGAGCACTACAGCTCCTCTGTAATGTGGCACTACTCTTCAGCTCAGTGACCAGTTTGAGACTCTGGAAGGGCAGGTGTAGGATTGCTGTGGGAGAGTGGGGGGGAGGGGCCCAGGTGTGGAATTTGCCTTTTGTCTTTTTTGTTTGCCGTAGGGTCCAGCTAGAGATCTCAACTGAAGTTACTGCCTCAAAGGCTGGATATGCTGCTCTCTCAGCAGGACAGATCAGCTGCTGGAAGCAGTGAAAGAGCCCACTTCCTGGGTCTTGTGATCTCTGTTCTGTGACCTGAGGCCCCATGTCCCAGCAGCCACAGATGTGGGCTGTGTCTCTGCACTGCTCCCTTCCCTCTTCCCATGATGGTCTGGTTTGCCTACCTTCAAGTAATCCTCGTAGGAGTCTCTTAGCTGTTCTGTGTGATGAACGGAAAGGCCTTTGATGGGTTATAGAAGTTCAATTTGTGATAAATTTTAGAGAAGAACTCAAGAAGAGCAGGTCTCAAGATGACGCCAATCTTATGACGTCACCACTCTCTTTTCAGTTTTTGAAGATAAGGAATACCATCTGAAAAACATTTGCAATAAAGCATTAAATAACTTTATATTTGTCCTTCTGCTTTGTAACAGAGTCTTAAATTTAACAAAGTTCTAATGAAAATTCTGTAACGAATAAGCTACCGAATATAAACTAAACGTTTATTAATATGAGAATGTAATTTTGCATATAATAGAGATTTTAGCTATTTGTCTCTTTAAATGTAAGACTTCAACAATGCCAGAGATTCCTACTAGGAAAAAAAAAATCACTAATGTAATAGAATGAAATAAGAAGGCAACATAAATGGTGAAAATATTTGATAAAACATGATGCATATGTTTCCTAATATTGTTTAACATCTGTAAAGATAATGCAGATGATATGCAACAACAAGTACAATTTTCAGTAATAAATTGTAAAAATCTTTAAAATAACTTTCTTTCTAGTCCATTTCATTAAAAAATATGAAGATTCTCCTCATGTTGGGTTTTTAACTTACACTTCCCCTAAGGAAATTATTTGAAATCTTCTTTCTGGAAGAGTATATGAATATTACTTGATTTGAATATATCTTGGACAAATTGTTTTCTAGAAAATTAAACAAAAAGGCTCATTTGTCTTTTGGGGTAATAGAGTTGGTAAACAAATATATTTTAAAATATGTGTTTTCATATTTTTTAAAATTTTAGGTATTTCTGAAAATGCAGAAAAGTATAACAATATTGGAATAATACTGGTATATTTATTGCTACTGTTTTTTTTAAATTAATGTATGGATTATACATAAATTGAGATATATGTATTTTTGTTTACATATATAAAATAAAATTACCATTCTCTTGTGTAGATGATATTATCCTCTGCTCAGTTAACATTTAATCATGAGCATTTTCCATAACAGTAATTATATTCTGAGATTACCTACTTTTAATGAACTAATAGGTATTTTGCTATTTATTTACATCATAATTAATGAATGAGTTATTACTTGACATATAAATCATTTAAAACATATCATTAATATCAAAGTGTCTTATTAATTTTTTGTACATTAATCATTGAAAACATTACTTAATGTAAGTATTTAGAAAAAGAGTCATAGAATATGAACATTCAACAGTCCTGTATACCGAGATTTATGTCTTAATCCAATCAGCAGAATTAAGGCTGGCTTGAAGTATTTTTAAGGATCTGTTAACTTCTATTTTCAACATGTCCCCAAAGATACAGCCCTCCATGCCTTAGAGCTGAGAATATGGTCTATTCTCAAAGCTCCTGTTCCTAGCTGATTATGATTATCCTCATTTACCTCTCAGCATAGCAAGTTTTCTAACTCAACTGTTTTTTCATAGATTTTCTCATTAACATTTATAGCTTTTTGTTTTGCTCAAGGTTCAGAATATAGCAAATGTCTTGTGATGAACCAATGTTGTGTTTGAAGCCTCACTGTTCACAAATGTTGCTAATATCCCAGGAGAAAAGCAAATGCTCTGTATCTTTGTCTGTCCACATTTTCTATGTGCAGCAAATTATACTTCCCAGCTTCTTCTCTGTGCTTACCTTCTGGCAACTGAAGATCACCTCATGTCTTTGTGTTTCTCATTTCTGGACTCTTAGTCATGCTCACGTTTGTTATAGCAGGAAAACTCAGATGTCTTTCAACAAAATGCTTATAGTAAGTGTATCTTTCCATTCTAGTTGCTAACAATAGGAAAGGAGTTGTGCCTCTTGCTCTCCCATTCCAATTAGGAATCAATTTTTCATTTTTTAATTTTTTATATGATGTGTGATAAAATAATACAGTGAATATTTAAATAAAAATATTCATTACAGTAAACGACACACTGTCATTAATCGCCCTCAAAATACTTTCCCTCACTTCAAACACACTTATCCCATCATTTTCACTACTTTCTGAAGTGGTTCTGGAAGTCCTCTTTTGTGAGTGTCTTTAGTTGAACTGTTGTGGCTGCCTTGATGTTTTGAATCAATTCAAAATGTTTACCTCTCACGATCATTTTGACTTTGAAGAAGAACAAGAAGTTGCATGGTGCCACATCTGGTAAATAAGGTGGATGAGGACACACCATAATGTTTTCATTTGAGAGAAATTGCCATACCAGAAACCATATCAGACTGCTATGAGAGCAGTCAGGATATACTAAGGAAAACTATAATGAAACAACAGCAAATACCATATGAAGGTTTGACATAGCTAAATAAACCTGATGGTCTAGTAAATACTGTAATGGGAAAAGAAATTGAACTACTGCAGGAGAAAGCATATCACATTGTGTGTTCACCACCCAGAGTCACTTCTCCTTCCATCACCATATATTGTATCCCTTTTGTCATCATCTACCACCTCCCTCCCCCCTTACCCTCTGGCAACCACTAAACTATTGCCTATGTCTATGAGTTTTTGTTTCTTTATTTGTTTGTCTTGTCCCTTTGTTGTTTTCAGTTTTATGTACCACATATCAGTGAAATCATGTGGTTCTCTACTTTTTCTGTCTGACTTATGTTGTCTAGCATAATAATCTCAAGATCCATCTATGTTGTAGCAAATGACACTATTTAATCTTCTCTTATGGCACAATAGTATTCCATTGTGTGCACACATCTTCTTTATCCAATCATCTATCAAAACACTTTGGTTGTTTCCATGTCTTAGACACAGTAATTAAAGCTGCAACAAACATTGGAACACATATATCTTTATGGATAAATGTTTTCAGATTTTTTTTTTTTGGTAGATACCCATGAGAGGGATTGCTGGATCATATGGTAATCCTATTCTTAATTTTTTGAGGAACGTCCACTGTCTTCCATAGCTGCTACACCAATCTGCATTCTGACCAACAGTGCATGAGGTTCCTTTTTCTCCACAGCCTCTCCAACACTTGTTATTTTTTGTCTTGTTGATGATAGCTATTCTAACTGGTGTGAGGTGATATCTCATTGTGGTTTTTATTTGCATTTCTCTGATGATTAGTGATGTTGAGCATTTTTTCATATGTCTATTTGCCATTTGTATGTCCTCTTTGGAAAAATGTCTATTCAGGCTCTCTGCCCATTTTTAAATTGGATTGTTGGGTTTTATTGTTGTTTAGTTGTATGAGTTCCTTATATTTTTTGGATATTAGCCCCTTATTGGAGGTGCTATTTGCAAAAATCTTCTCCCATTCTTTTGGTTGCCTCTTTATTTTCTCAATGGTTTCTTTCGCTGTGCAGAAGCTTTTTAGTTTGATATAGTCCCATTCATTTATTTTAGCTTTTACTTCCCTTGACTTTGAAGTCAAATTCATAAAATGCTCTGTGAACCCAAGGTCCATAAGTTTAATACCTATATTTTCTTCCATGCAGTGTATTTTTCAGGTCGTATGTTTAGGTCTTTGATCCATTTTGAGTTATCTTTTGTACACGGTGACAGATAGCAGTCAACTTTCATTCTTTTGCATGTGGCTTTCCAATTCTCTCAGCACCATTTATTAAAGAGTCTGTCTTTTCTCCATTGTATGTTTTTGGCTTCTTGAAAATTATCTCCATATTTATGTGAGTTTATGAGAAATATGCCCATATTTATGTAGGTTTATTTCTGGGTTCTCAATTCTATTCCATTGGTCTATGTGTCTGTTTATCTGCCAATACCATACTGTTTTGATTATTGTTTCCCTGGAGTAAAAGTTGAAGTCAAGGAGTGTGATACCTCCAGCATTGTTCTTTTTTCTTAAGATTGTATTGGCTGTTCGGGGTCTTTTGTGATACCATGCAGATTTGATGATTTTTTGTTCTATTTCTTTAAAAAATGCCATTGGCATTTTGATGAGGATTACATTAAATCTGTATATTGCTTTGGGTAATACGGACATTTTAACTATGTTGATTCTTCCAATACATGAGCACGGAATGTCTTTCCATTTCTTTGTGTCTTCTTCAATTTCTTTTAAAAACATCTTATAGTTTTCTTTTCTTTTTTTTTTTCTCATTTATTGGGGTGACAATTGTTAGTAAAATTACATAGATTTCAGTTGTACAATTCTGTATTACATCATCTATATACCAAATTGTGTGTTCACCACCCAGACTCAGTTCTCCTTCCATCATCATATATTTGATCCCCCTTACCCTCATCTCCCACCCCCCACCCCCCTTACCCTCTGGTAACCACTATACTATTGTCTGTGTCTATGAGTTCTTGTTTCTCATTTGTTTGTCTTGTTCTTTTGTTGGTTTTGGTTTATATACCACATATCAGTGAAATCATATGGTTCTATGCTTTTTCTGTCTGACTTATTTCGCTTAGCATTATACTCTCAGGATCCAAAATGTCCCTCGATAGATGAATGGATAAAGAAGTTGTGGTATATATACACATTGGAATATTATTCGGCGGTAAGAAAAGATGATATAGGAACATTTGTGACAACATGGATGGGTCTTATAGTTTTCAGTGAATAGATCTTTCACATCCTTGTTTAAGTTTACTCCTAGTATTCCATTGTGTATATGTACCACATCTTCTTTATGCAATCATCTATTGAAGGACACTTTTGTTGTTTCAGTCTTGGCCTCTGTAAATAATGCTGTAATGAACATAGGTGTACATATATTCTGCCATAACAAAAGATGCAATAGTGCCATTTGCAACAACACGGATAGATCTTGAGGTTATTATACTAAGCGAAATAAGTCAGACAGGAAAAGTCGAGAACAATATGATTTCACTCATATGTGAGATATAAAACTGAAAGCAACAAAGCAACAAGACAAACAAAGAAACAAAAACTCAGACACAGACAAGAGTTTAGTGGTTACCAGAGTGCAAGGGGTAAAGGGGTTAGTAAAACAGGGTAAACGGGGTGAAATATATGATAATGGCAGGAGAACTGACTCTGGGTGGTGAGCACACAATGTGATATATAGATGATGTATTATAGAAATGAACACGTGAAACCTATGTAATTTTACTAACCATTGTCACCACAATAAATTTAATTAAAAAATACTAAAAAGAAAAAAAAGTTCAATCCTAGGTATTTTATTCTTTTTGTTGCAATTGCAAAAGGAATTTTTTAAAATTTCTTATTCTGAGATTTCACTGTTAGTATATAAGAATGCAAAGGACATTCGTACATTGATTTTTGTAGCCAGCAACTTGACTATATTCATTTATTTTTTCTAATACCTTTTTGGTGGAGTCTTTAGGGCTTTTTATATGTAGCATCATGTCATCTCCAAAAAGTGACAATTTAACTTCTTCATTCCCAATTTGGATGCCTTTTATTTCTTTCTCTTGCCTGATTGCTCTGGCTAGGACTTCCAATACTATGTGGAAAAGCAGAAATGATAGGGGACAGCCCTGACGTGTTCCTGAAAGTAGAGCTAAGGGCGTCAGTTTTTCACCATTAATTATGAGAATAGCTGAGGGTTTGTCATATATGGCCTTTATTATGTTAAGGTGTTTTCCTTCTATACCCATTTTATTAAGTGTTTTCGCCATAAATGGATGTTGTATCTTGCCAAAAGGTTTTTCTGCATCTATTGATATAATCATATGATTTTTCTCCTTATTTTGTTTATGTGGTGTATCACATTGATCGATTTGCATATATTGAACCATTTTTGTGCCCCTGGGATGAACCCCACTTGGTCACAATGTATAATCTTTTACATTGTATTGAATGTATTGTTGCATTCAATTTGCTAGAATTTTATTTAAGATTTTGCATCTGTATTCATCAAAGATAATGGTCTGATATAAAAAAATGCTCAACATCACAAATCATCAGAAGAATGCAAATAAAAACCACAATGAGATATCACCTCACCCCAGTCAGAATGGCTGCCATCAAGAAGACAAATAGTAACAAGTGTTGGAGAGGCTGTGGAGAAAAAGGAACCCTCATACACTGTTGGTGGGAATGCAGACTGGTGCATCCGTTATGGAAGGCAATGTGGAGGTTCCTTAAAAAAATTACGAATAGAATTACCATATTACGCAGCAACCCCTCTCCTGGGTATCTACCCAAAAAATCTGAAAACATTTATACATGAAGACACGTGTGCTCCGATGTTCATTGCAGCTTTATTTATGGTGGCCAAGACATGGAAACAATAAAAATGACCTTCAATAAAGGAATGGATAAAGAAGGTGGGATATATATACACAATGGAATACTATTCGGCGGTAAGAAAAGATGAAATAGGACCATTTGTGACAACATGGATGCATCTTGAGAGAATAATGCTAAGTGAAATAAGTCAGACAGAAAAAGCAGAGATCCACATGAGTTCACTGATATGTGGTATATAAACCAAAAACAACAAAAGAACAAGACAAACAAATGAGAAACAAAAACTCGTAGACACAGACAATAGTTTAGTGGTTACCAGAGGGTAAGGCGGGTGGGGGGTGGGAGATGAGGGTACGGGGTATCAGATATATGGTGATGGAAGGAGAACTGACTCTGGGTGGTGAACACACAATGGGATTTATAGATGATGTAATACAGAATTGTACTCCTGAAATCTATGTAATTTTACTAATTATTGTCACCCCAATAAACTTTAAAGAAAAAAGATAATGGTCTGTAATTTTTTTTGTTATCCTTACCAGGTTTTGTTATCAGGGTATGTGTACCTCATGAAATGAGTTTGGGAGTATTCTCTTTTCTTCAATGTTTTGGAAAAGTTTGACTAGGACAGGTATTAGGTCCTCTTTGAAAGTATAGTAGAATTCACTAGTAAAGCCATCTGGTCCTGTACTTTTGTTTTTGGGAAGATTTCGGGTGAATGATTCAATTTCCTTACTGGTGATCAGTCTATTTAGATTTTCGAATTCTTCATGTTCAGCCTAGGAAAACTATATGTTTCTAAGAACTTGTCCATTTCTTCTAGGTTATAATTTTGGTGGCATATACTCCTTCATAACATTATTGGATGATCCTTTGTATTTCTGTGGCATCCGTGTTTAACTTCCCCTCTTTCATTTCTGACTTTGTTTATTTGTGTCTTTCCTCATTTTATTTTAGTGTGTCTAGCCAAGGGTTTGTCAATTTTATTAATCTTTTCAAACAACCAGTCCTGTGTTGCATTACTTTTTCTATTGCCTTTTTGTTCTCTCTTTCATTTAGTTCTGCTGTGATTTTTATTATTTCCTTCTTCTACTGACTTTGAGTTTCATTTCTTCTTCTTTTTCTAGTTCTTTAAGGTGCAATGTGAGGTTAGCTTTCTGGGATTTTTCTTCTTTCTTGAGATAGGTCTGTAATGATATAAAATTCCCTCTTCAAACTGCTTTCCCTGCATCCCCAAAATTTTGGTAGGATGTATTTTCATTCTCATTTGTTTCTATATATCCTTTTTTAAAATTATTCTTTTTGTTTGTTTGTTTGCTTGTTTCTGTTGTACAAAGCAATGTAATAGTTAGACATTTAAACCCCGCATAAAGTGATAACCAACCCTCCCCCACAAGCTATTACTCCTTTGATATCTTATATAGCTGTTACTATACCATTCACTATCTTCCCTATGTTGTACTCCACATACCATGACTATATATGCTTATGTATTTAGTTATAGTTGGCATTCACTATTATTCTACTTCAGCTCTTTAGGTGTATTCTGCATTGGTCAGGCATCTATGCAGTCTTTGACATGATCCCGCTGATAAGTCCAGTGCCCACCTGGCACCTTACGTGATCTTTACAACATTGTTGCTTACATTCCCCTTAGTGTATTAACTGTCTTGTGTAGAATTAACCCCTCATCATTCACAGAATGTTAAAGAATTTACAAGACTCTACAAGAGTATCCAGAAAAAAAATGATTTACTGAAAGTTGAAAAAGAAGAGAGAAAATTCTGTTTGGAACTGGCAGAAGTTTTACCAGGGCCATTTGAGAGTGAGAGCTGCAGAGACAGAGGGGTAAGAGAGAGATAATTGCAGAAGTGTGCCAGAGCAGTCTGATGAAGACAGGTGCAGAGACAGAAGAGTGAGAGAGAGATACTGGCAAATGGAGTGGTGTCAGGGCAGAGTCCGATGGGAGACAGCTGTGGAGATGCAGAGACAGAAGGGTAAGTGAGAGACACTGGCAGGGAGTTAGCCAGGGCAGAGTCTGATGGAGGATAGCTGCACCGATGAGGAGTGCTGGGGGTTTATATTTTTCCATGCAGGATGTAGGGTGCTTGTCAGTTTGCAGGGGGTCTGCCGTTACAATTGTCTTCTCCTGGGAACTGTTCTGTTCCCACTTATGATGGATGTAAGGTTCTTGTCAGCTGGCAGTTTTAGTGCTAGCCAGGGGAGCTAGTGCCAAATGGTTAATGTTTAAGTTTCTTTCTGTTAGCCCACAAGCTCACTCCTGTTAACTCTTTGCCTGTCCCATCCTCCCAGCTCACAAGCCCACTCCTGTTAAAACTTGTCTCATCATTATCAATTTGTGTTTCTTAATGTCTTTACCTTTTTCACTCTGCTCCCAACCCCATTCCCATCTATCACCCTGATAGATCTAGTACCTGTCTGGCACTGTACCTAGTTATTATCATATTATTGACTATATTCCTTGTGCTATACCCTACACTTTCATGACTACTGCATAACAACCAATTTGTACTTCTTAATGTCTTCCCTTTTCACCCAACATTAACCCCCCTCCCATCTTAAAGAGTCTCTAAGAATCTCTAAGATTCCTTGTAATACTTGTTTGGTGGTGATGAACTCCTTCGACTTTTTCTTGTCTGGAAGCTCCTTATCTGTCCTTCAATTCTAAATCACACCCTTGCTGGGTAGAGCAATCTTGGTTGTATGTCACTGCTTTTCATTACTTGGAATGTTTCCTGCCATTCCCTTCTTGCCTGCAAAGTTTCTGTTGAGAAATCAGCTGACAGTCTTTTGGGGACTCCCTTGTAGGTAACTAACTGATTTTTCTCTTGCTACTTTTATGATTCTCTCTTTGTATTTAACCTTTGGCATTTTAATTATGATGTGTCTTGGTGTTGGTCTCTTTGGGTTTATTTTGTTTGGGACCCTGTGCTTCCTGGGCTTGTCTGTCCATTTCCTTCACCAGGTTAGGGAAATTTTCTGTCATTATTTCTTCAAATGGGTTTCCAATTCCTTGCTCTCTCTCTTCTCCTTCTGGTACCCCTATAATGTGAATGTTGATACATATGATATTTTCCTGGAGGCTCCTTAAACACTCCTCAAATTTTTGGGTTCTATTTTCTTTTTGCTGTTATTGCTGGGTGTTTTCTGCTACTTTACCTTGTACATAATTGGTTGGATCCTCTGCTTCATCTAATCTACTGTTGATTCCCTATAATATATTCTTCATTTCTATTATTGTATCCTTTATTTCTGACTGATTTTTTTTTTTTTGTGGTTTCCACCTCCATTTTTATACTTCCTATTGCTCTGTTGAAGTTCTCCCTCAGATTGAACATTCTCATAACCAGTGTTTGGTTGCCTCCCTGTGTTTGTTTCTATGTGTAACGGCTGCTATGTGTTCAGTATTAGTAGAGTGGCCTTATGTAGTAGGTGTGCTGAGGGGTTCATTTGCACTGTATTTCTGGTCACCTGAGCTGGGTACTCCAGGTGTGTCCCTTGTGTGAGTTGTGTGTGTCCTCCTTTTGTAGTTGAACCTTGGTTGATAATTGCACATCAGTGTGAGAAACTAACCCTTGGGCTCACTGGTTGTGAGGAGTGGCCTTGACTACAGTATAGGAGTTGTGCTGCAGGGGCTGACTCCCTGCAGAGCAGGCTCTGCTTCAGTAGGACTTTGGTGCCTACCCAAACCTCCCCTTCAGTGTGTCATACTTGGAGGCAGCTAGGTGATGCTCAGCTCATTTTGAAGCTGCCTACTGGGGGCGTCAGCCTCAAGACCACTTTGGAGGGGATCTGCTTAGGCCTACTTCAGCCCCAGCCAGGGCCACCCAGGGCCCCACCCAGGGACACTCAGTAGTAGCCTGTGTTCAGTCGCCAGGAAGGGGGTGGGCTCAACAAAGAAACAATGACCTCCACTGGTTCCCTGGTCCAGAAGAAAACCGCCTCTCCAGCCCCCATCCCAAGCCAGACATCTCGTTTCCCCAGCATCTGTCCCTGCCGCCTTCACCGCTGCTGCCCCAGTGCTGGAGCTCAGAGTACGTGATTCTGTTGGTGGATAAGTACAGCCACAGTCCCTTTAAGAAAAGTTCCTGTGAGTGCAGCCACCCTCAGTCTCACTTAGTCATAATCTCCACTGGTTTTCACAACCAGAAATTATAGGGACTTCTTTTCCTGGTTATGGAATCCTTGGCTGGCATGGGGCTGGAATCTCTGGCTCCTTTAGGGGATGGGAGGACCCCCACAACTGAAATAGCTCTCTTGATCTTTAAAGGTCACATGCAGGTGTGGGACCACCCTGTTCCGCATCTCTGACCTGCCTACCAGTCTGGAGGTGGCTTCGTCTGCAAGTCCTTAGTTTAAAGGCTTCAGTTCAGCTTGATTTTAGGGGATTATCAATATTGGTTGTTTTGTAGATTAGTTGTAATTTTGATGTGGTTGTGAGAGAAGGTAAACACAGTGTTTACCTACTGCATCATCTTGTTGTCTCTATGTATGTTTTGATCTCTCCTCTTATTTTTTCTTTGACCCAGTCCTTCTCTAAAAGTATATTGCTTAATTTCCACATATTGTGGTTTTTTCCTGCTTTCTTTTTGCAGCTGATATCCGATTCCAAAGCCTTGTGATCAGAGAATGTGCTTGGTATGATTTCAATCTTCTTAAATTTGCTGAAGCTAGTTTTATGTCCCAACATATGGTCTATCCTTGAGAATGTTCCATGTACACCAGAAAAAAAATGTATAATCTGATGTTCTAGGATGAAATGCTCTATAAATGTCAATTATGTCCATTTCATCTAATGTGTCATTTAGGGCTGATATTTCTTTATTTAGTTCCTGTTTGAATGATCTATCCATAGTTGTCAATGATATATTTAGGTCCCCTACTAGATTTGTGTTTTGGTCAAATTCTCACTTTAGTTCTGTTAGTAGTTGCTTTGTATATTTTGTTGCTCCCTGATTGAGGGCGTAAATATTGATGACTGTTATGTCTTCTTGTTGTATAGTCTCCTTTATCATTATAAAATGTCCATATTTATCTCTTTCTACCATTTTTATCATATAGTTTGTTTCATATGTTATCATTATGGCAACACCTGCTTTTCTCTGAATACTATTTGCTTGGAATGTGAATTTCCACCCTTTCACTTGGAGTCTACATTGGTCCTCATAGCTGAGATGTGTCTCTTGGAGGCAGCATATGGTTGAATTTAGTTTTTTGATCCAATCTGCTACTCTGTGCCTTTTTATTGATGAGTTCAGTCCATTTATATTTAAGGTGATTATTGATATATGAGGATTTCCTATCACTCTATCTTTGATTTTCTTGTAGAATGGTGTCTCCGTCATTTCTTTGCCTTGACTAACATTTTCACGCAGCTTTTTCAGCACTTCCAAATACTAAATTTGGTTAACTGTCCAGTTGGTAAAAATTCATAATGATTAATCTCTCTGATATCAAAACAGGTTAGCAACATTGTTGCCACAAGTTCGCAAACTCAATTGTCAGACCTCATTTATCTATTTCCTTCATCAGGTTAACAAAATTTTTAGTTATTATTTCTTCAAATAGTTTCTCAATCTCTTGCTTTCTCTCTTCTCCTTCTGATACTCCTATGATGCAAATGTTATTATATTAGATGTTCCAGAGGTCTGTTAAACTATCTTCATTTTTAAAAAAATTCTTTTTTCCTTTTATTTTTCTGATTGGGCGTTTTCTGCTGTCTTTTCTTCCAAATTGCTGATGCAATTCTCTGCTTCATCTAGTCTGCTGGTGAGTCCTTTTAGTGCACTCCTCATTTCAGTTACTTTTATTCTTCACTTCTGACTGTTTTTTTATGGTTTTTACATCTTTTTTTTTTTTTATGCTTGCTATCTCTTTGTTGACATACTCACTAAATTCCTTGAACATCCTTATAACCAGTGTTTTGAACTCTGTCTCTAGTAGGATACTTGCCTTTATTTCATTTAGTTCTTTTTCTCGAGTTTTTTATGTTCTTTCATTTGAGATACAGTTCCTTATTTCCTCATCTTGGCTGCCTCTCTATATTTCTATGTATTAGGTAGACCTGCTACATCTCTCAGTTTTGAAGTGTGACCTTACGTAGTACTGGCCCTGTTTGGCCCTGGCACAGTCTCCCTGTTCACCTGTGCCAGGTGCTCCAGGACTGTCCCTTATGTGGGCTGTGTGTGCCCTCCTGTTATAGTTGAGTCTTGATTGATATTGACATTTCAGTGGGTGGGGTTTGTCCTAAGGCTGACTTGCTGTGGTGTCTGGCCATGTCCACAGCTTATGGGCTGCTATATAGGGGACTTACCACATGCAGCAGGATTTTCTCCAGCGTGCTCTGCTGCTTGAGTGTGCCACTTGTGAGGCAATTGGGTGGTGTTATGCTGTGGTCTGAAGCCAACCTCCAAGTATGTTGGTTTTGGGGCCTCTTTAGAGGAGCTTTGTTGTAGGCCTAGTCCACCCATTGTCTGTGATCATCTGGAGACTACCTGATAGGAGGTACAAAGTGATCCATGGTTGGTCACTGTCTGTGCTGAATCTGGATGTGCAAGAGAGAGGCCATGCTGAGGATGGTTGCTACCAGTATCCCGTCTAATGTAGCTGTGCAAAAAGCCAGGACACCCTGTGGCTTGCTGCCTGTTGTTGAATCCCTACTGTTTCCACAGCCAGATGTGGGGGTTCCTCTTCCCAGTACCATTATTCCTGGCTGGGGAGCCTCTTGTAGGGCTGGGGTCCCTTTCTCCTTTGTGGGTAACCTCTGTAGCAGAGATATCCCTCCCAATTTTCATCTTCCACACAGAGATTTGGGGCCTATGTGTTTCACATCTCTGCCCCTCCTATCAGTCTCAATGTGGCTTTTTCTTTATATCCTCAATTATAACTTCTGTTCAGCTAGACTTCAGATGGTTCTCCAGGTTGATTGTTCTATAATTTAATTGTAATCCTGATGTGTTCACTGAGTGAGGCAAACACAGCATTCATCTACTCTGCCATCTTTGACCTCCCTTTATAAATGTATTTTATTATTAAGATATATTATTTATAGTTTAATGTTTTATTACATATAATAAACAATCTCTTTCATATGACATAACGTTTTATTTTAAAAATAAATTTCTATTGTCATTAATGTTTTAAATATTTTATCTTATTAAGCTATTTTATCAATATTAGTTGTTAAGATTACAAAATAAGTAATTTTCAGAACAAATGATTTCTAGTATTTTCTACACGCAGAGTTTATTCATAATTTAGGTTTCCTAGACTATGCTTATAAGTTTTAAAGGCGGTATACTGTTTCCAACTTATAAACAGTAGGATATTCTACCACTTTTATATCTGAGAATACTTTAATTGATTAATGCCCATGTAATTGTGGGCATGCCTACAAATGATTGAGAGTGGGGAGGCTAATAGCAGGCAATCTCCAGTCTGCCATAGGGTCTGCAGCCAGCCTGATTCACACATAGTTGTCACCCACTTGACATGTGAGTATGCAAATCCTAACCTAGAGTTGGCAAGAAAACAGACAGGCACTTGCAAAGTGTAGTGGAGGGAAAACATCTCTGCTCAGCATTCCTTAAAAAAATCCTCATTGTCTTCAAATTGTTACTGGTGCCCTAGGTTCTTCAGGTCTCCAAAGATGGAAATCAAGAAAGATCACCACAGAAAAGTTCAGGCAAGAGGAAAAGGTTTATTAAGCTTGTGTACAACAGAGCCAACACCAAGAAAGGAAAGATTCTGGTAGCTCCCTGAGAAAAGTTGGGACAGGGTTTTTAAGGGACGTAGGTGGGGTAAAAGCTATGTTCAGGCCGATAAAGGTGGAGGTTTCTTGTCACCTGGGCAGTGCGTCCACTTGATGCTTCATGGATCACATGTCTCATTTTCATTGGAAATCTCCACCCCTGAACATGATTTTTAGTATTTAAATTAGGAAAAGTTCACCTTAGGGACACTCTTGGGCCTTACTGTGCATGTGCAGTGATAGGGAAAATTATTTGTTGCTGGTATGTGGATGGTCAGACTGAATCTGAGTTTTTTCAAGATTTGTGTTTGATAAGCCACAAGCCCAGAAAACATTTGGGTGGATGAGTGAGGGACATAGGTTTATTGAGACTTACAGACTGGAGAGAGTCTCTGGTGATGAACGACCGGAGAGGCAAAGAAGAAGTAAGGTTACATAAGTAGAGCTAAACAAAAAACATTTTGTGGGAGAAATCATCTGGCAGGCCCTGCAGGCATGCTTTCCCATACACAGCATGCCCAAGGAGGCAGGAGACCTCGACTATTAGTTTATGATGTTGGACAATTAAGTTCGTGAACTCATCTTAGAAAAAGTGCTACATACCTCATTGCTGAATATCACTATGGTCACCTTTGAATTACTCCCCTTGGGAAGCTATGCACCAATGCCAGTGCTTAGTCCATGCTTCAAAGTAATTTTGCAACTCTTTTTCTGGAATCGTCATCAGATCTGTCATCATATTGCCCTTGATGTCCTGAATGTCATCAAAATGTCTTCCTTTCAATATTTCCTTTATCTCTGAGTAAAGAAAGAAGTCAATGGGGGCAAAATCAAGTGAGTAGGGAGGGTGTTCCAATACAGTTATTTGTTTACTGGCTAAAAACTCCCTCACAGACAGTGCCCTGTGAGCTGGAGCATTGCCGTGATGAATTGTTGGCAAAAAGTTCAGGTCATCTAACTTTTCATGCAGCCTATTCAGCACTTCCAAATAGTAAACTTGGTTAACTATTTGTACAATTGGTAAAAGTTCATAATGAATGATTCCTCTCATGTCAAAAAAGGTTAGCAACATCATTGTAACAAGTTAGCGCACTTAATTGTCAGATCTCATATATGACTGTGGGCTAGGTCCCTACAGTGGATCTTTTTGGTTTGCCTCTCAAGTCTCCTTGATGCTGATGGGTGGTACTCTAGGACAGATATGAACAGGTTCCAGTAGCTGATCTTTCTGACTAACAGGAGGAAGTCACCTTCCTGTCTCAAAATAAAATCCATACTTCTTTTATATTAATAATAATTCCCACTTATTGAGCTCTACCTTCATGACATTTGTTTTTTCCATTTAATTTTCCAACAAATACAAGCAGTTAATGTTATTGTCAACGTTTTACAAAGAAACAGAATTAGACAACAGGGTAATTAATAACTTGCCTAAAATATTTAATAACAGCTACAGTTAAAATTCAAACTCAGGTTTCCCTGACTATGCCATTATCCATCTCCATTTTAGCTCCTGCATTCAACTTTTATTCATTCCACACTGTAGTCATTTTGGACCATTTGGACTCTGTAGGCTTGCATCATTATGTTATTGTCTCTGCATGGGATGTCTTTCATTTCCATGTTCCACCACTTAGCACCATGACTCACATTTGGTAGAAGATCATTGAAAGGATTTTAGAAATGAATGAATAGTAGTCTACCCCCTTCTCACTTAATTTATCAAATATATACAGAAATGTGTGTGTAGACATACACATACATACATACAATTACTGTGGCCTGAGGGTTGTTAAATATGTCACGAATGACTTAAAACTTCATGTAGAGAGAGAAAACATAAAAGGGATTCTCCTTAAAACGTCTTATTCTGGACTTTGTGTTGAAGGTATTTTATGTATAGTGAGACAGCTTTTTTAAGAAAATAAGGCTTGCACTAATTTATTATTTTTTAATTATCCAAGTAATATTGTTTTAAAATAATAAGGAGAAAATGCAGCGCACCAAAGGAAAAAACTATACTATAATTTCCAAACCAAAAATAAAATTGTTAACATTTTTTATAATTGTCAAAACCTTTGTTGTACACACAAACACATATGTCTATTTATATGTGTGTATTTGACATACAAAAATAAACGGTTCATACATGCATACATTAATCTAAAAGTATAAGTGTTTGATTATGCATAATTTACCAATCTACATGTGTTTATATCAAATTTTTAAAATAATTGCTTAAAACACGGTTTTTGAATGGGAGCATTTTATAAGCCTTGTTTCTTATCAGTCAATAAATAATATACCATGAGCATTAGGGATGACTACACAGTATCCTAATGTTTTGGACTTAACGATCATTGTTTAATACTATAAGCAATTCAGTATATGCTTGAAGGGAACTAAAATTTTGCCACCCTGAAGCTGCTTTTTGGGATATTGATTTTTAAGCTTTTACAAAAAATAATTCTGAAAAAGAACCTTAACCCTCCCTGTTTCCTGCCCAAGAGATTCAAAGAGAGAAATCTTCTTCAGGAAGGAATGTTAGAATGCTGCCTTAGGATAATTTGAACTAAGTATGTTAAATAAGAGGACATCAACAAGTACCTGTTAGTCAGATACCCTGTGTCCCTTTGTTTCTGAGTTGCCTGGCAAGAATTTAACTGCCATGTGTGTTCCACTCTTCTTTAAGTACCTTTAAATCACCCATTCTCATTTCTACAATTTAATACCCCAGTGGTCCCCCTCACTTTCTCCTTTGCCCAAAAATGTCTATATGCCCAGTATTGCCTCACTGTTTGGAATTTTCATGAATATGTGAATCCCCCATGTGCACACATTAAAACATTTGATTTTCTCCTGTGAATTTGATTATTAGCTCAGCTAGAAGAACTTAGAAGGTGGGTGAACAAGTATTAATTTTTTTAGCCCCCACATGCTGTATATAAATCTTAACAGCAGTACACTTTATATTCAATTTTTGTTCTCTGTGGGTGTGTAAAATACTATTAGAATGTTTAAAATGAGCTCTTAAAATTTTTGAGATGTGAGGCTTTCACATTTTTTTATATTGTCTTATTTTAAAATGTTAATACTATAACAAGAGAATGGAATATTTTATATTGCTCTACTCTACTTGCTGTAGGAATAATTGAAATTATCTTTAGAGTGGATTACGGTGTGTAAATGGGTTCAAAATCTTAACAGTTAGTTATTTTGTGTCTAAAACTCCACAACAAAAACCTGAATTGATTTACTTTACTTGCTGCCAAAATGAGGGCACTAGATGGGACATTTTCCTGTGCCATAGAGCCAGCCCTCACACTATGATTAGCAACCTTTCACTTTTTATGCTTAGTACTTAGGTTATTTAACTTTTATTTAATTAAAGCATGAAGAAGTATACATAGATTATTTTATACAAAACACAATTAAAATATGTATATTTTACTAGAAATAACTTTCTAAAAGTTCATGCCATTGCCAACTAAATTTATTAATAGTAAAGATAGCAGTTTTTAAATATTTAAATATTTTTACTCAGATTCCTAGGTTAAGATAAATTGTTAAAAATATGGTATGAAGAATTCATAAAGAAACATGAAGTCATAAGGTTATGATGGTATAATTTGAAAAAAGGAACATAATTTACTAGTATTTACAATTTAAAAAACATTAATTCTTCAATAATTGACTTAATATTAAGGTGTTATTCTGTTTTATTTTTATTAACATATTGTATTTGTTGCATGTTAGGAAAACAATCTAGAAGTAACTTCTAAGGTCCATTTCATGATTTTCCAGATATTTTTTATTTCTTTACATACCATTTTTTAAAAGATTCTATTCTTGTTTGTATATCTCACTAAATACTTTGTGATACTAACTCTCTAATCATTAAAATACCCTTTCTTTACTTTTCCTATATTCTAATTGTTGTCCGTCTATGTTGCTTCTACATTCTTGGCAGTTTGGGGAGAGTGGTGGAAAATATACCATGCATTTTATTTTAAATAGAAGTAATAGTATAAAATAAATGTATTTAAAAACCAGATGGTAAGATCCATATGTTACTAAGTTGATCTATGAGAGCAGTCAGGATATACTAAGGAAACCTATAACAAAACAACAGCAAATACAATATGATAGCTTTACACAGGTAAATAAACCTGGTGATCTAGTAAATACTGTAATGAGAAAAGAAATTGTACTACTACAGAAAAAAGCATGTGAATTCCACAAACACTACTGAATGTGAGTTAGTAGAAAAAGATTTCTGTGATCCACATGTATTTTACTCTCAACCACTACTTTCTATCAAGGAATGCTTATCTAAATAATTTTCAGCTTTCCAAAATAGATTATTCAGACTTTTTTTTTTCAGATCAAAAAACCAAAACTACAAAGTTAGATAGCATACACTTGAACACAGATCCACAAAAATATTTTTATTTAATTGATTTTTTATAACAATTAATAAGACCTAACAAGAAGCATAATTCCACAAAGTATTCAATACAGGCTTTTTGATTGATTTATAACAAATGTATAAGGATCTGCTCTTTCTGTCTACATCTCCAAACTATCCTCATTTTAGCTGAAGGCACCAGTAGTTTTAGAGATTTCCTTAGCAGATTCCTCACCAGAGCAAAACTACTTTGAAGTGATTATTGTAATGTAAGAGAGACATTTTTTTTTTCCATGACCCTGCTGAAATCATATAAATCTTCTCAAATTTCTTTTCTATTTTAAAAGAGAAATATCTTGCTAGAAAATCTGGTCTTGTAGGTGATTTATTTGATGATTCCCCAACTTTGTCCACCATATCCATTAAATTTCCTATGATTTAACATTTATCAGTAAGACAAGGGAACTAAAATTTAAAATGGAAAAAATAAAATAATAAATAAAACATTTTATAAATGAAAATAGGCTGCATTAGTAGGATATAAGGTTAAACCATACAGAGTTAGCGTTATTTAAGTTTATCTAAAAAAAAAAATGAAAAATCATAATTGTTTTGATTAGTACAAATTCTGTTGAACAAAGACTTTGTGTAGTTTACAATCATTTATCTGAATCTCATACTCATTTTCACTGGGTTTTTTAAGTTTTTTACATAATTTATGATGGAGGAAATTCTTCCTCTGAAGATTTATTTTAAATTCTTATAAATGTCACTCATTTGTCTTAAAGTAAATGTTATACTTTATTTGGGATTCTCACTGAAAATATTTTAACACATGTTTTATCCTTTAGTATTTGAATATCCCATTTCCTTTGTTCTCTTAAGTGTGAAATCATCTTGAAAATAATATGATTTCAAAGTAAAAAAAAACAAAACTATAGATGTTAATCTCTATATTCTCAGTAGATAGTTATTTAATGTGTACAAAAAACACAGTCTTTTGGTTTCTCATAAACAACAAAATAAATTAGATGGAAATCTCTTACAAAATCAACAAAATCTTTTTCTTTTTATATATAACTTACTACTTCAGATCATCTGGTTCCTTCTCCTGAAATGATATCATAGTATTCATTAAAAAAATGTTTTCATATGAAAAAAATAAGGGATAATTTTGATAATAAAATTTACTTTTATAACTTTTATAATTGTTGTTTGATATGCAATTAGTTTAGTATGTCAATAGTAAGTGCTCACTAAAAATAGATTCTCATAAAATTTCAAGAATCTTGTGTCACCTTATCTTTGTTCTCACTTTTATTATTTATTTACATTGCAGATTAAAAAAATCAACAGAAACTTCCCTGTAAACCAGCAGGTAAGATGGAAAAATACTTAGAAAGTCAAATTATGTATTTCTTTCATTTTATTTATTACAGAAGATAATCTTGATTGCATTTCATTTTTATGTGGAAATAGTTGGTACTGTCATTTGCTATCTTCAGGAAAATACATAGTTTATTAGATTTCTTTCATAGTATATGCCTGTTTCATCATATTAAAAGCAGTTTTAAAAATCTTTTATCTAAGTAAACTAATTATACAAATATATGTATTTAAATACAATGTTAAAGAACTGGGAAAGCTATTTACATGAGAATTTTACTGTATCAACATTTGGGAGAGCTTTGCTAAATTGATCTAAAAGTTAAAGGAAATTTTCAAAATTTGCTGACTGTTTTTCAAATGAGTCTAAGTTGAGGCATTGAATGAAGATAATGTCTAATTAATCAAGCAAATATTTTAGTTGACATAAAATTAATAGTTGGTTATAGTAAATAACTGATACCCCTTATAACTTTATTATGCTAAAATCAAGTTTTGTATTACTTTTATAAACAAAATAACAACATTAATTTGAGTAGGAAAAGTATGTGAAAGCTCAGTGTTTTGTCTCATGCATGTACGTGGTATACAGGATTTGTGTGATAGTGAAACTGCATTGGCAAGACATAAACTTCTTACCCTTGACATCAACCTCAGTTTGCAACCACTAATCAAAATTAAATGTCTAAGGTATCTATTCATAAATGGTATACCAATCACAAATTAATTTCAATAGAAAAATTTTTAAAAATTACCTTCAATTTATAAAAACTAGGTTACTTTCTTAACTATACCTCAGTTCCCTCATTTGTTTGTATAAGCACAACTAATAAGTTTGTTTTTTGGGATTAAATGGTAGCACATGTAAAGTTCTCAATATATGCTATTATTATCAATAATGTGTTAAATTTTAGACTTGTTTTTTGGAATTCAAAATGTATGTTCTTGTATAAATTATATTATTAATTATGCCACTAGCCCTGACTAGCCCGCAAAGCCATGTGTGACTGAAATATTAGTGAGAACAGCTCTGCAGAACTCAGTGTGTCTACAATTCTCTGAACTATGTATTTCCAGCCCTAGGCATCCCCTGCCTCCTAAATTCAGGACCTCATGCTTGAGACAGGTTGATGTTTTAGATAGATGAAGAGGTTGGAGAGATATATGTGTTTTATCACATTCCACAGCAAGCTGTGGTTATATTTGAGGCCCTTGTTTGCAACGCTAAGACCAGAGATCTTGCCCAGAGCTTCTGATTCAATAGCTCTATGACAAAACATGAAAAACTACCTTTGCATCTTTCATCCCATCGCAGGTAATTCTGATGCTGGTGGTACAAGGTGACATCTTGGGAAAAACAGTTTAACAATTTCATAGGGTTGCAGTAAAGGGAAAAGAAATTACTGATGAGAAATTAATCAAATGGAAAGAAACATCAGCAATGGAGTAAGGTTGTAATGTCCATTAGAAACCTAGGTTGTTTTATCGCCAAATATATAAAAATGTAGATCAACTCATTTGGGGAATTCTTGCCAAAAATATAAATGATAAACCTTTTTGAAGAATGACTCTAATATCTGTGTCAGCACCCTTCTTTGCCCTTTCTAATCTCAACGTGTGAAGAATTAATAATTAGTGTAATTTATATTAAGTGTAAATGTTTCAAACATTAATGTTTCACAACTATTCCTTTGTTACATACATAATAATGTTGAATTTTTTTAATTAATTTTTTTATTTAAGTATAGTTGGTATATAATCTTATATTGATTATATCAGTTTCAGGTGTACAATATAGTGATTTGACATTTTTATACCTTATAATTTGTTTATCACACTAATTCTAGTAATCATCTGTCACCATGCAAACTTATCGTAATATTATTGACTATATTCCCCTTTCCCTTTTCCCCATCCACCTACTCCCTTGCTTCTGATAACCATCTCTTTGGTTTTTATTTCTATGAGTCTGTTTTTGTTTTCTTTTGTTTTCAGATTGTACATATAAAGGAAACCATATGGTGTTTGTCTTTCTCTGCCTGACTTATTTAACTTGGCATGATACCCTCTAGATCCATCCATGTTGTCAGAAATGGCAAGATTTTATTATTTTTTATTGACGCACAATATTCCATTGTATATATACCTATACCACTTCTTTATCCATTCATCTATTGATGGACACCTAGATTGTTTCCATATCTTGGCTATTGTAATTAATGCAGCAATTAACATAAGGGTGCATATGTCTTTTTGAATTAGTGTTTTCCTTTTCTTTGGTTAAATACCCAAAACTGGAATTGCTGGTTCGTATGGTATATACATCTGTTAGGTTTGTTTTTGATTTTATTTTTAGAATCTCCATAGAGTTTTCCATAGAGGCTGCATCAGTTTGCAATTCCACCAACAGTGCACAAGTGTTTCCTTTCTCCACACCGTCACCAACACGTATTATTTGTTGACTTTTTGATAATAGCCACTCTGACTAGTGTGAGGTATCTCACTGTAGTTTTGATTTGTATTTTCCTGATGATTAATGATACTGACCATCTTTCGTATGTCTGTTAACCATCTGTATGTCTTTGGAGAAATGTATTTTCATGCCCTCTGCTCATTTTTCAATCGGATTTTTTGTCTGTATTGAGTCATATGAGTTTCTTACATATTTTGAATATCAACCCCTTATCAGATATGTCATTTGCAAATATATTCTCCCATTCAGTGGGTTGCCTTTTTGTTTTACTGAAGGTTTCTTTTGCTGTGCAGAAGATTTTTAGTTCTATGTAGTCCCACGTGTTTATTTTTGCTTTTGTTTCCCTTTCTCAAGGGGACTTATCCAAAAAGATATTACTCAGATTGATATCAAAACTTTACTACCTATGTTTTCTTCTAGGAGTTTTATGGTTTCAGACCTGACATTTGTCTTTAACACATTTTGATTTTATTTTTGTATATGATATAAGAATGTTTCATTTTTTTGCATGTATCTGTTCAGTTTTTTAAACACCACTTATTGAAGAGACTGCCATTACTCCAGGGAATATTTTTTACCTCCTTTGACGTAGACCATGTAAGGAAGGGTTTATTTCTGGTCTTTCTATGTTGTTCCATTGATCTATGTGTCTGTTTTTTGTGCCAGTACCATATTGTTTTGATTACCATAGGCTTGTAGAATAGTTTGAGATCAGAGAGCCTGATAACTACAACTTTGTTCCTCTTTCTCAAGAATGGCTAATCAGGGTCTTTAGTGGTTCCATATAAATTTTAGGATTATTTGATCTAGTTCTGAGAAGAAAGACATTGGTATTTTGATAGGAATTGCATTGAATCTATAAATTGTTTTGGGTAGTATGGTTACTTTAACAATATTAATCTTTCTGATCCATGAGCATGATATATCCTTTCATTTATTTGTGTCCTCTTCAATTCCTTTCGTCAGTATCTCACAGTTTTCAGAGTACATGTCTTTCACCTACTTGGTTAAATTTATTCCTAGGTGTTTTATTGTCTTTGATGCAATTCTGAATAGGATTGTTTTCTTCATTTTTCCTTTTGATTGCTCATTATTAGTGAACAAGAATGCGACATATTTCTGTATATTAATTTTGTATCCTGCTGCTTTATTGAATTATTTGATTAATTCTATTAATATTTTTGGTGGATTCTTTAGGGTTTTCTATATATATACTAACATGTCACTTGTAAATAGTGATAGTTTTACTTCTTCCTCTCCTATTTGGATGCCTTTTATTTATCTTCCTTGTCTGATTGTTGTGGCTAGGACTTCTTGTACCGGGTTGAATAATAGTGGTGAGAGTAGGCATGGTTGTCATGTTCCTGATCTTAAAGAAAAAGCTTTCAGATTTTCACCATTGAGTATGATGTTAGCTATGGGCTTGTCACATATATAGCCTTTATCAAGTTGAGGTAAGTTCCTTCTATATGCACTTTGTTGACAGTTTTTATCATAAATGGATGTTGAATTTTGATAAATCCTTTTTCTACAACTATTGAGATAATTATGATTTTTATCTTTCTTTCTTTTCTCTCTTTCTCTTTTTTGTGATGAATCACATTCATTGTTTTGTGGATATTGAACCACGCTTGCATCCTTGGTGTAAATCCCACTTGATCCACTTGATCATTATTTATAATCCTTTTAATGTGCTGTTTAATTCAGTTTGCCAGTATTTTGTTGAGAATATTGACATCTTTATTTATCAGGGATATTGGCCTATTCTCTTTCTTTGTAGTGTCTTTGTCTGGTTGTGGTATCAGGGTAATGCATAATATTATATCAATGCATTAGGAGACCAGGGTACATTCCCTACTTATAAAATCTGAACCACTTTAAGGAATAAAACTTTTAAAACACATATATGTTCATTTCTTTTCCATATTTAGCATTCAAGCAGAACTCTTACTTTGGACTAAACCAGATCATTTTGCTTTAACATGAGATTTGTTCCTAACTTAATTTTCATGTAAATTTCCCTGAATCATAGATTCAGAGATATACATATGTGTCTATATGTATGCTATTGATTAAATAATTCAGGTATATGTAAAAATATTAAGTGCTATACAATGAAAATCAAGCCCCTTCATATCCTTAATGCTCTAGGTCTCAAAATAGATAAACAACATGTCACCCATGATACACTGGAACAGAAGTGTCTTGCTTCCTGTGGGATTTGGTTTTGAGTTTGTGCCATGCATATGGTACGGCTTCTCCAATGAGAGAAGTTAAAATAAAAACAAAACATAAGGACTCTGGAACTGGATAAATTCACTACTGTCCAGTAGAGGCCAATGCTACAGACTAGCTTTCTGCGGACACTCCTGCAGTCCAGAATGCATGAGACTTACTTTAAAGTAAAACCACCCTCACTAAAGAAGAGATTTTGATCCTAAATTATAAACCATATGAGGAAATAAACCATTATAAGAGAAAGCATAGTGTGGAAATTGAAGAACAATCCAAAATTATTATTATTATTATTATTTATTAGTTTTAGGTGCACAAGGCAAAGTAATACTTAGACGTTTATCATTTATATCCCTCACACTGTGGACCCCCCTCCCCCCATCCACTATCTCTCTTACATCGCACCGAGCCATCCCATTTCCACTGTCTCCACTCTCAATGCTGTACTCCGCCTCTTGTAAGTGTATATACAATATTATAGTTGACATTCATTATTGTTCAGCTTCAGGTGTACAGTGCAGTGATCAGGCATCTACATCTTCCCTGAGGTGGTCTCACAAATGGGACACGTGTCCATCGGATACCCTACAAAAACTTTCCAACATTATTGATTACGTTCCCCAGATTAATTTTCAAAACCCCGTGGCCATCTTGTGCTTACTGACTGTTTTCTAATCCCCTCACCTTCCCCCTTACCCCCACCCCCCCACCCATCTAGTAACCCTCAGTTTTTCCCCTTTGTCTCCCAAACTGTTTCTGATTATTTCATTCACTTATTCTTTTCTTTAGATTCCGCATATAAGTGAGATCATATGGTACCTGTCTTTCTCTGTCTGGCTTATTTCACTTAACATAATGTTCTCTAGGTCCATCCTTGTTGTTGCAAATGGTAAGATTTCTTTCTTCTTTATGGCTGCGTAATACTCCATTGTATAAATGTACCACAGTTTCTTAATCCAGTCATCTACCGATGGGCATTTTGGTTGTTTCCATGTCTTAGCTATTGTGTATAGTGCTGCAATAAACATAGGAGTGCATGAAGATTTTTGAATTGGAGTTTTGTATTTCTCCGGATAGATAACTAGGAGTGGAATTACTGGATCATAGGGTAGTTCCATTTTCAGATTTTTGAGATACCTCCATACTGTTTTTCATAGTGGCTTCACCAATCTGCAATCCCACCAACAATGCACAAGCATTCCCTTTTCTCCACATCCGCGCCAGCACTTGTTGTTTGTTGATTTATTGATGATAGCCATTTTGACTGAGGTGAGGTGGTATCTCATTGTGGTTTTTATTTGCATTTCTCTGATGATTAGTGAGATTGAGCATTTCCTCATATGTCTGTTTGTCATCTGTATGTCCTTTTTAGAAAAATGTCTCTTCAAGTCCTCTGCCCATTTTTTCATTGGGTCTAGCCACAGCAATCAGACAAGAAAAAGAAATAAAAGGCATCCAAATTGGTAAGGAGGAAGTAAAATTATCATTATATGCAGATGATATGATACTACATATAGAGAACCCTAAAGACTCCACCAAGAAGCTATTAGAGCTGATAGATGAATTTAGTAAAGTAGCAGGATACAAAATTAATATTCAGAAATCAGTTGCATTTGTATATACCAATAATAAAACATCAGAAGGAGAAATTAAAAAAACAATCCCATTTACAATTGCTCCAAAGACCATAAAATACCTGGGGATAAATTTAACCAAAGAAGTAGAAGATCTGTACTCAGAAAATTATAAGACACTGAAGAAAGAAATGAAAGAAGATATAAATAGATGGAAACACATATCATGTTCATGGATAGGAAGAATTAATATAGTTAGAATGTCCATACTGCCTAAGGCAATATACATATTCAACGCAATTCCTATCAAACTACCAACGACGTTTTTCACAGAAATAGAACATACAATCCTAAAATTTATATGGGACCATAAAAGACCCCGAATAGCCTCAGCAATCTTGAGAAATAAGAACAAAGTGGGAGGTATAACAATACCTGACTTCAAATTATACTACAAGTCTACAGTAATCAAAACAGCATGTTACTGGCATAAAAACAGACATAGATCAATGGAACAGAATAGAGAGTCCAGAAATAAATCCATGCCTATATGGCCACTTAATCCAAGACAATGGAAGCAAGAATGTACGATGGGGTAAAGACAGTCTATTGAATAAATGGTGCTGGGAAACCTGGACAGACACATGCAAAAAAATGAAGCTGGACCACCTCCTTACACCATATACAAAAATAAATTCAAAATGGCTTAAAGACTTAAATGTAAGATCTGAAACCTTAAAATACCTAGAAGAAAATATAGGAAGAAACTTCAAAATTATTTTTAATTATCATGTATTTTTTGTTTTAAGAAAGGAATGGAAATTGTAAGTCAAGAAGAAATGTTTAAAAATGAGGATGACAAAAGAGCCAAATAGACGTTCAAAAATGAAAAAAATGAGTATGTTTAAAATTAAAATCAACCTATTGAAAAACAGAAGATTAATATGAAGATAAAATATATAACTGGAAATAGTATGTCTGAGGATATCATCCAAATTCAGCACACACAGAAAAGAGTAAAACATTTGGAAGCTAATAATGTGAGACAAAAAGTTTAGAATGAGGAGTTCAAAGCTCGAAAAAAAAAAAAAAAACCTGCAGAAAGACTGATGAAAATGCATGAGATGCAATGTATGAAGAGAGATGATTGCTAAGAGTTTCTATGAACTTTGAAAGAACCAAACTAACCCTTAAACAAGATGAGGAGAAACAAAGCCACACCAACAAAGGATCTGAAAGAACCTAAATATCCAATCAGTTGCATAATGCTCAGCCATCGAAAGGATAAGATAAAATAGTTCTATTTGTACTGATATAAAATGTTGTCCAAGTAAGGTTATTACGTGACAATAGTAAAGTGAAGAACAAGGAATAAAAATAAGCCACTGATTTTAAATAAAGTGTTTGGAATATACACATATTCTTGTATAGGAATAAAATATCTTAAGAAACATAATAACCTAGTAAATGTGTTTGCATCTGATAAGAAGTATTGCATCCCAATCTCCTTCCCATTGATTCATTCCCAAGCCCTGTGTTTATGGTCTATGTCTTTCCCTTGTAAGTAAGTCCTTTCATTTCAACTTCCCCTCAGTTTGATTTAAGTTCCCTGTTTAATTCCCACATCAAGACATCCCATTTTTGTTTTTGAGTTCAGATGTATATTAACTCTGCTGTTGTTCTGTTACATTCTATTTTGCATTTTTATATATTGGAATCAGCTCAGTTCACTTTATTTATTGGAAGTCTTCTGGCTTTTGGTCTTTTCTATTGGTAGCTAGAAAAATTTATGTGCTGACCCTCTTTTTTTTAATTAAAGTTTATTGGGGTAACAACTGCTAGTAAAGTTACATAGGTTTCAGGTGTACAATTCTATAATACATTATCTATAAATCACATTATGTGTTCACCACCTAGAGTCAGTTCTCCTTTCATCACCATATATTTGATCTCCTTTATCCTCATCTACCATCCCCCTCTCCCTTACCCTCGGGCAACCACTAAACTATTGTCTGTGTCTATGAATTTTTGTTGCTTCATTTTTCTTGTTCTTCAGTTGTTTTCAGTTTTATATACCACATATCAGTGAAATCATATGGTTCTCTACTTTTTCTGTCTCACTTATTTTGCTTAGCATAATAATCTCAAGCTCCATCCATGTTGTAGCAAATGACACTATTTCATCTTCTCTTATGGCAGAATAATATTCCATTGTGTACATATACCACATCTTCTTTATCCAATCATCTATCAAAGGACACTTTGGTTGTTTCCATCTCTTGGCCACAAAATAAAGTAAAGCTGCAATAAACATTGGAGCACATGTATCTTTACGGATAAATGTTTTCAGATTTTTCAGGTAGATACCCAGGAGATGGATTGCTGGGTCATTTGGTAATTCTATTCATAATTTTTTGTGGAATCTCCACATTACCTTCCATAGCAGCAGCACCAATCTGCATTCCCACCAACAGTGTATGAGGGTTCCTTTTTCTCCATAGCTTGTCCAACACTTGTTGCTACATGTCTTGTTGATCATAGCCTTTCTAACTGGGGTGAGGTGATATCTCATTGTGGTGTTTATTTGCATTTCTTTGATGATTAGTGATGTTGAACATTTTTTCATATGTTTATTGGTCATTTGTATGTCCTCTTTGGGGAAATGTCTATTCAGGTTCTCTACGCATTTTTAAATTGGCTTGTTGGGTTTTTTTTCTTGTTGAGTTGTATAAGTTCCTTATACATTTTGGATATTAGACCCTTATTGGAGGTGCTATTTGCAAAAATCTTCTCCCATTCTGTCGATTGCCTATTTATTTTGTCAATCATTTCTTTTGTTGTGCAGAAGCTTTTTAGTTTGATATAGTCCCATTCTTTTATTTTAGCTTTTACTTCTCTTGACTTTGCAGTCAAATTCATGCAATGCTCTTTGAACCCAAGGTGTAAAGTGTAGTACCTATGTTTTCTTCAATGCAGTTTATTGTTTCAGGTCTTATGTTTAGGTCTTTGACCCATTTTGAGTTAATTTTTGTACACGGTGACAGATAACACGTGGCTTTCCAATTCTCTCAGCACCATTTATTGAAGAGGCTGTCTTTTTTCCATTATATGTTTTTGACCTAGTTGAAAATTATCTGTCCATATTATCGTGGGTTTATTTCTGGGTTCTCAATTCTATTCTGTTGTTCTGTGTGGCTGTTTTTCAGCCAATGCCATGCTGTTTTGATTATTGTTGCCCTGTAGTACAAGCTGAAGTCAGGGAGTGTGATACCTCTAGCATTGTTCTTTTTTTTTTTTATGATTGCTTTGGCTGTTCAGGGTCTTTTGTGATTCCATACAAGTCTGATATTTTTTTTGTTCTATTTCTTTAAAGAATGCCATTGGAATTTTGATGGTGATTGCATTAAATCTGTATATTGCTTTGGGTAATATGGACATTTTAACTATGTTGATTCTTCCAATCCATGAACATGGAATATCTTTCCATTTCTTTGTGCCTTCTTCAATTTCTTTTAAAAATGCCTTATACTTTTCAGTCTATAGGTCTTTCACATCTTTGTTTAAGTTTATTCCTAGGTATTTTATTATTTTCATTGCAATTGCAAAAGGAATTGGTTTTTATTTCTTTTTCTAAGATTTTATTGTTAGTATATAGGAATGCAATGACTTTTGTACTTTGATTTTGTAGCCAACAACTTTACTACATGTATTATTTTATTGTTTCTAATAGCTTTTCGGTAGAGTCTTCAGGGTTTTCTATATATAGCATCATGCCATCTGAGAAAAGTGACAATTTTACTTCTTTATTCCCAAATCAGATGTCTTTTATTTCTTTCTCTTCCCTGATTGCTCTGACTAGGACTTCCAATACTATGTTAAAAAGCAGTGGTGATAGGGGACAGCTGTGTCTTTTTCCTGAATGTAGAGAAAAGGCCTTCAGTTTTTCTCTGTTAATTATGATATTAGCTGAGGATCTGTCACATATGGCCTTTGTTCTGTTCTTTTCCTTCTATACCCATTTTATTAAGTGTTTTAATACTAACTGGATGGTGTATCTTGTCAAATGCTTTTTCTGCATCTCTTGATACAATTATATGACTTTTATCCTTTATTTTGTTTATGTGGTGTATCACATTGACTGATTTGCATATGTTGAACCATCCTTGTGCCCCTGGGATGGACCCCACTTGGTCATGATATATTACCTTTTTTGTATTGTTGCATTTGATTTGCTAGAATTTTGGTTAGGATTTTTGCATCTGTATTCATCAGACATATTGGTCTGTAATTTATTTCTTTTGTGTTATCCTTACCAGGTTTTGGTATCAGCGTAAATTTGGCCCAAACAAACGAGTTAGGGAGTGTTGTCTCCACTTCAATTTTTTGGAAGAGTTTGAAGTAGGACAGGTATTAGATCATCGTTGAATGTTTGATAGAATTCACTTGTGAAGCCTCCTGGTCATGGACATTTGCTTTTCAGAAGGTTTCATATGAATGATTCAATTTCCATACTGTTAATTGGTCTATTTAGATTTTCCAATTCTTTGTGATTCAGCCTAAGAAGGCTATATGTTTCTAAGAACATGTCGGTTTCTTCTAGGTTACTAAATCTGTTGGCATATAATTCTTCATTGTATTCTTGGGATGATCCTTTGTATTTCTGTGGCATCTGTGGTAACTTCCCCTCTTTCTTTTTTGATTTGTTTATTTGTGTCTTTTCTGTTTTCATCTCAGTGAGTCTAGCCAAATGTTTGTCAATTTTATTAATTTTTTCGAAGGACCAGCTCTTTGTCACATTAATTTTTTTCTATTGTCTTTTTGTTCTCAATTTCATTTAGTTCTCCTCTGATTTTTATTATTTCCTTCTCCTACTGACTTCGGGTTTCATTTGTTCTTATTTTTCTAGTTCTTTAAGGTGTAATATGAGGTCATTTATCTGGGATTTTTCTTCTTCCTTGAGATAGGCCTGTAATCACATTATTTTTCCTACAAAACTTTTTTTGCTGAGTCACAAAAATTTTCGTAGAATGTATTTTCATTCTCATTTGTTTCTATGAATATTCGATCTCTCCTCTTACGTCTTCTTTGACCCAGTAGTTCTTTAAAAGTCTGTTGTTTAGTCTCCATATATTTGTGGTGTTTTCTGCTTTGTTTTTGCAGTTGATATCCAATTCCAAAGGCTTGTAATCAGAGAATATGCTTGGTATGATTTCAATCTTCTTAAATTTGCTGAAGCTAGTTTCATTTCCCAATATATGGTCTATCCTTGAGAATGCTCCATGTACACCAGAAGAGAATGTACAGTCTGATGTTTTAGGATGAAATACTCTATAAATGTCAATTATGTCCATTTCATCTAATGGGTCATTTAGGGCTGCTATTTCTTTATTTATTTTCTGTTTGGATGACCTATCCATAGCTGTCAATGATGTATTTAGATCCTCTACTAGATTTGTGTTTTGATCAATTTCTCCCTTTGTTCTGTTAGTAATTGCTTTGTATATTTCATTGCTCCCTTAATGGGGGCATAAATATTGATGACTGTTACATCTTTCTATTGTATGGTCTCCTTTATCTTTATGAAATGTCCATATTTATCTCGTTACCTTTTTCACCCTGAAGTCTGTTTCATCTGATATCCGTATGGCTACACCTGATTTTCTCTGGATACCATTTGCTTAGAGTGTCAATTTCCACCGTTTCACTTTGAGTCTATGCTTGTCCTTGTAGCTGAGATGTGTCTCTTGGAGGCAGCATATGATTGAATTTAGTTTTTTTATCCAATCTGCTACTCTGTGCTTTTTTATTGGTGAGTTCAGCCCATTTACATTCAGGGTGATTATTGATATATGACGTTTTGCTATTATTCTATCTTTGGTTTTCTGGTAGAATGGTGTCTTCATTGTTTCTTTGTCTTTTTGCTACTGTTAGTATTGCAATGTGGTAGTATTCTATGACTCTTCTCTCTGTTTCTTCTTTTATTACCTTACATATTTCAGTTCTGGATTTTTTTTTAAGTGGTTACCATTAATTTTGTGTAAAAGAAAGTTTTACATTTAGAGTATTCCATTTTCTTCAGCATGCTTCCTTTGTCTCTTTGCTATTCAGATCTTTGCTTTTTTGTTTCCCCTTTTATGTTTTTGTTGTCACAAATTATCCCTATTTATGCTGTGAGTTGATTTCTATGATGAAGTAGCAAGTTGTCTTTTTCCTCCTTTTTTTTAAGTGTTTTTTTTTCTTTTTTCTTCTTTACCTTGTATGTTATATTTCAATGTATAATATCCAATTTGATGTAGCGGTTGTCATTTCCTGCTTCTGTCTGTCTGTTCATAATACTACTCATGATGTTTTATTCATGGTTTTTTGTTTCAGATCAAATAGTCTCCTTTAGTATTTCTTATAGTGCAGTCATGTTAGAAAACTCCCTCAGCTTCTGTATGTCTGAAAACTTCTTTATTCCCCATTCATATCTAACAAAATATCTTTGCTGGATATATTATTCTTAGCTCATAATTTCTCTCTTTCAATAGTTTCAGTGTTTGATTCCACTCCTTCCTGGCTTGTAGAGATTCTGCAGAAAAATCTGATGATAATCTAACGGGCTTTCCTTTGTAGGTTACCGTTCTTTTCGCTAGCTGCCTTGAGGATTCTTTCTTTGTCATTAATTTTTGACAGCTTCAATACAATGTGCCTTGGAGAAGGCTTGTTGTGATTGAGGTAATTAGGTGTTCTATTTTTTTTCTCGAATTTGAGGATCTAGTTCTTTCCACAAGTTTGGGAAGTTCTTGTTGACTATTTGTTTGAATATACTCTCTGTTCTCTTCTTTTTTTCTTCTCCTCTGGTATGTCCATTTTTCTTATATTGCTCTTTTTGATGGAGTCAAAAAGTTGTTGTAGAGTTCTTTCATTTCTTTTAAGTCTCAATTCTCTCTCTTCTTCCATCTGTGTCATTTCCAGATTTCAATCTTCAATGTCACTGATTCTTTCCTCCATCTGGTCAGCTCTATTACCTAAGCTGGCTATTTCAATCTTCATTTCTTTTATGGAGTTCTTAATCTCCAGAAACTCTATTAAGTTCATTTAAAAAATTTTAATCTCTTTAGTAAAATGTTCATTTTGTTCTTTAATATATTTCTGAATTCATTAAACTTCCTGTCTGTGTTTTGTTGCATCTCATTGAGTTTTTTTAAGAACTGCTATCTTGGATTCCCTGTCGTTTAAGTCACATATTTGCAAGTCTTCAAGTTCATTTTCTGCAGACCTTTCATTTTCCTTCTGAGCTGCTTTGTTACCTTGGTTATTCATGACAATTAATGAATTATTTCTCTTACTAAGCATCCACAGGAGTGAGTTCTGCAACCAGTTGATAGAAAGAGGTCTTTCTTTTGCTTTCCAGTAGGTGTTGGTGGAATATTTTATTATCTCTCTCACTGCAGCGTTTTATTCTCTTTCACACTGTAGTGTTATATTTTCTTTGCACTGTTCTGGCTTCTCACACAATGGGAGGGGGTGTTTCCTGGAATGTGGGCATCTTTTCTGTGAGTAAGTCACCTGGTTCTCAGGGCACCACCTCTGTGGGGAGATGTGGAGAGCTTCTGAAATTCCAAAGCTCTTCTTGCACTGAACTCCAACCCTGTGCTTTTAAGCAGCTCTGTTTACCCCTGCAGGGATCCACCCAGATAGGTGGGAGCAGGGGCAGTGTTTGTTGTGCGATGTAGCTCTGAGCTATGGCAGCAACCACCAACAGAGCCAATCATGACCCAGGGTTCCCTCCCCTTCACTAGAACTACTTGTGCCATGTGTCTGTGGCTGTGGGACCACAGTTCTCAGAAGTGCAAATATTCTGTTCTTTTTATCTGACCTGCTACCGTTTTACTTCTAGCACTGAGAAAGTGCGGGTGGGGTGAGCTCTGGGAGGGTTGGGAGGGGTCAGCTAGGCTCTCTGCCTGTGTCTTCTGTTCTCTGCTTGACAATGAGTGCTTAAACTACCGTTCTCACCCTTCTTCCCTCAGTCTTTGCTCTAGGGTCTCTGCGCTGAGTGTTGATTTCAGCTGTGTTATGTGCTGATTCCTCAGATGGGACTGTGGGCCATAAAAGGAATTCTAGCAGTCTGAAATCTTCCCTCTCCAGTGACTGCTATAGCTCTGGAATTCAGGGAGCTCTGAGCATGGTCTGCATATTGTGGCCCATGCACACAGCCCACATCTCTGCACTTCCCCCTTCCCTTCTCCCCTGTTTGCCCAGTTTGCCCACCTTTAGATGATTTCAATATATGTCTCTTAATCTTGCCTGTCTGCTGTGCAGGGAGTCCTTTGTGGAATTATTCCTGTTCAATTTGTTGGAAATTCCAGGGGAGATTTCAAACATCTCACCTTATGCCACCATTTCTGTGATATAATCTGTGCTTGCCTTTTTAAAGATGCATTCTTAATATTATGTGTGAATTTGAGTATCTTTAAATAACATTGTTATTGCCTTTATAGGTCTGTCTCTAAATTTTGAACTGTTTTATTATGTATTTGTAAGTGCTGCATAGTTATTACATGAAGGAAATTTACCCTTTGTATTTTTATGTAGTCTAAGTTAGTCTCCTTTCTTTCTTTCTTCGTTTCTTTCTTTCTTTCTTCTTCTTCCTTCCTTCTTCCTTCCTTCCTTCCTTCCTTCCTTCCTTCTTCCTTCCTTCCTTCCTTCCTTCCTTCCTTCCTTCCTTCCTTCCTTCCTTCCTTCCTTCCTTCTTTCTTTCTTTCTTTCTTTCTTCTCATAGGATTATTGTACTTAGAAACTTTTTATCATTCAAAATTAATGAAAATAAAAAATCTATTCTGTATTTCTAGTAGTTTTATATTCTTATTTTTACGTTTAAACAATGGTATTTTGTAGGACCTTAAGCATTTCTCTTATTGCAGTTATTACACTGTGTATTATTCATTATTAATCTATCCTCTGTTTCCTAGCCCTAACTTAACTATAAACCTTTTAAAGGTGAAGATATTTGTTCTTATTATATCCTTCATTCTGAATGCAGGGCCTTACATATCATGATTGTGGTAGAGATCCCAATGTAAATAGGTTTGGAAATATTTTTATATGAGAAATGTGGTTAAAAATCAGACTTCATCAAAATTAAAATTTCCACTTTTCAAAAGTGACTCTTGAGAAAAATACAGGAGTTATACTGGGAGAAAATATTTGCAAACCACATATCAAATAAAGAACTTGCATCCAGGATGTATTTTTAAAAACTGAATATTTAGAAAACCAACAACTCAGTAAAAAAAAAAGAAAAAAAAGGGCACCAAGATTTGAATAGACACTTCACCAAAGAAGTATACAAATATAATGTCAAATAAGCATATAAAAAAAAATATTCAACCTCAGTATCCATCAGGAATATGCAAGTCAAAAGTACAGTTAAATGCTTCTATGTATTCACTAGAATGGCTAATTTTAACTGTTCATACTGAGTATTGACAAAGAGGGATTAGAAATATTATACACTGCTGGTGGAAATGTAAAAAGGCACAACCACTTTGGAAGACAATATGGCAGTGACTAAAGAAAGTTAAATGTACATCTACCATATAATCCAGCAATTCTACTCCTAGGAAATGAAAACATTGTTCATGCAAAGACTTATTCATGAATGTGCATAGCAGCTTTCTATGTTAATAACCCCAAACAGGAAATAATTCAAATTTTATCAACAGGTGAATGGATAAACACACAATGCTGTATTTCTGCAATGATATATTACTTAGCAATAAAAAGTAACACACTCCTGATACATGCTACAACATGGATGCATGTCAAAATTAAAGAGTATATGCTGCATGCTATTATTTATATAATATTCTAGGATTTGAAAACTAAATTATAAAATCAAAAAGCAAATCAGACGTTTGGGAATGGGAGAGGTGGTAACAAAGGTGGGATTATAAAGAAACATGAGGGAACTTTGGGGGTTGAAGTATATGTTTATTATATTGATTCTAGTGATGATTTGATGGATGTATACATATATCAGAACTTATGAATTTTTTCTCTTTAAATGTGGGCAGTTAACTTACGTCATTATACCTCAATAAAGTTAAAATCATTTTTGTTATTATGTCTGAGAATTAAATAAGTCAGGAATTAAATTAAACCAAGGCCATTAGGTTTAGACAACGATCTTACTTATTGTTTCGACTTGAAATTACAATAGTGTATATCCTAGTTTACTTTTTGTTAGAAGTAACTAACTTTCTAATTTCCTCTCTGTATCTGGGACATAACCACCTATTTTCTCTATTACAGTTTGATCAGTTTCATTTATAAAATGACACACCTAAATTCAGCTTCAATTGATAACTTTACTGAAAAGCAGGGTAAGGAGTGACAGTGATCTTGTTAAATTAAGCAGAGATCCTAAGCTCATTGTAAAATTGTGTTTTGACAGTTCATTCAGTGCTTTAGAAGTCATTTAGACAATCAGACCTATATTACACTGCTATATGTACCAAAATCAGTTTTCATAAATTATTTTATCATTTTAATGATTACTAACTAAAATTCATCCTCAAGAATACCTCATAATTCCCACAAAATAGCATTTTACAATGAATATCTTCTATAATTACCAAGAAGAAATATTATAGAGGTTAATTCATCCTGGAAATATTAATGTAATTATCTCATTTTACTTTAGACACTATGCAAAGCAATATCGTTAAATTAAAACAGTGAATAAATAAAAATTATACTCATTTAAAATAAGTGAAATATTAGTTCTGGTAGTTTACCTAATAGAAACATTTGTTTTGACTATAGTAATTCGGACACCTTATTATAGATAGCTATAGGAAATACGTAGAATGCTGGAGACAGTGATTAATAGCCTCCAATTCTGTTGAGGATAACTAAGAAATTAAAGGACACTTTAGAAAACCCATTTTTGGAGCAATGTCAAGGATAATAGAGGACTAAGGACATCCAAAAATTTACTTCTACATAAAAGTTACAAAAAACTAGCAAACATGATCCAAATCAAATTTTTCACAACTATGGAAATTCACCAAAGGCTTTCTGAACCCAAGGAGCATTTATTCAAGAAAAAGAGCTGAATCTTGGTAGGCCATCAAGGTTTATGGCTTTGTGTGTGTGTGTGTGTGTGTGTGTGTGTGTGTGTGTGTGTGTGTATGTGTGTATGTATGTGATTTTTAAAGACATTAGTCTATTAATGAGGCTAACAATTGGTCTTTGTTTTTATTTTGGATTTCAAAACCCAGGTTCTTTCAACAGGATGAAAAACTTCTTTTAGTTCCTTATATACAAAGTCTGTCAATTAAGTTCGTGAACTTGCCACCATGTTCTCATATTGCCAGCACTGTATATCAGCTCAATAAGATTTAACAACCTTGGTATATCAGTGTCTCACAGATGTGTTCATGTCGCCATGCTGTGGTGTCTTGCTGAGTGGAGTTCATTATTGTTGTTGCGTTTTTTTGGGTGCCATCGTGAGAATGTCTGAGCTTGAATTAGAGCAACAAACAAGCATGAAATTTCTTGTTAAACTTGGCAAGAGTGGAAGTAAAATCAGGGTCATGTTAGTCCAAGGTTGTGGGGATAATGTCATGAAGAAAACGACAGTGTACAAACAGATTAAATGTTTTTCTGAGGGGAGAGAATGAGTCACTGATGAACATTGGTCAGGGTGGCCAGTAACAAGCAGAACTGATGAAAACATTGCAAAATTCATCAAATTGTGCATCAAATTGTCGGCTGACTGTGAGAAGCTAGCAGACCAAGTAAACATTGATAGAGAAACAGTTAGGAAAATCTTCACTGAAAATCTTGGCATGAGAAAGGTGTGTGCAAAAATGGTCCCGAAGGAGCTCACCAATGAACAAAAGCAAACGAGAGTCGAAGTTTGCCAAGACCTTTTGGAGTGGCAAGACAATGTTTTGGGCCATGTTATCACTGATGATGAAACCTGGGTGTACCAATATGACCCTAAAACAAAGCATCAAAATTCACAATGGAAGCCAGTTAATTATCTACAGCCATAAAATTTCTGTCAGTCCAAATCAAGAGTCAAAATGATGTTGCTAAACTTTTTTGATACCAGAGGGATTATTCATTATGAATTTGTACCAGCTGGACAAACAATTAACCATGTTTACTACTTGGAAGTGCTGAAAAGGCTGCATGAAAAAGTTAGACAACTTGAACTTTTTGCCAACAATTCATGGCACTTGCATCATGACAATACACCAGCTCACATTGCACAGTTTGAGGGAATTTTTAGCCAGTAAACAAATAACTGTATTGGAACACCCTCCCTACTCACTTGATCTGGCCCCCAGTGACTTCTTTACCTGAAGATAAAGGCACTATTGAAAGAAAGACATTTTGATGACAGTCAGGACATCAAGGATAATATGATGACAGCTCTGATGGCCATTCCAGAAAAAAAGTTCCAAAATTGCTTTGAAGGATGGACTAGGCACTGGCGTTGGTGCATAGCTTCCCAAGGGGAGAAATTAGAAGGTAACCATAGTGATATTCAGTAATGAGGTATGTAGCACTTTTTCTAGTATGAGTTATTGAACTTAATTGTTTGACCTCATATTCAATTTATAAATGTTGACAACAAATCATAGAGTTATATAATCTGGAGTTAAAAAAACCTGTTGTTCTTTTAGTCCATTTTATAATACAAAGGGCGCCAAGAAATATATACACATTTTAAGCAAGGAAAAAAACTATTAAAATTGTAATAATATATACCAATAACAAAAGATGAATACAAGTCACTTTTGACTTCTGCAATTACAAGAGGTGCTCAAAGTGGTAATCATCAGCGTCCAGACCCTTCTGATTATGGTGAAGCTACTGCTTGAGCAATATTTACCAAAGTGTCAACTTGTACTGGTATACATTTTTTTGGCACCCCTGGTAATTTGTAAGAAAACATGCTGGTATTTTATGATTAAAAGGAGAATCTTCTCAAAAAAGTCATATTTTCATATAAGTTAACTTTTGTAAAAGCAACTATATTATACTCATAAATCCCTGTAAAGAGATAGCAGCAGTGTTTTCATAGGAATAGTAGAGTTATAAAAGGTATTTTACACTTGAGCTAAAGAACCCCACACTCAATTATGCACTGAAATTAATTATTACAATTAAGATACAACAAATTACATTTTAGAAATCTTGAAGAGTTGCTTGAAAGGTAAGAATTTGTGTGTGTGTGTGTGTGTGTGTGTGTGTTATATTTATACATGGGCTTTATTATTGAAAGAGAAGTCTTAATTCTCATTTGTTTACTAAACTCAATGAAATTCAAAATCCTGAGGGGAGGAGGAACACAAAACATGCAGCAAAACTGCCATTTTTCTATATATATAGAGAGACTGACACATACACATATAGATCAGTAGATTTATAGATTGAACATTTAATCTATCAGTAGATGATGGATAGATAGATGATAGATAAATAGATGATGGATGTTAGTATGTAGTCTTTTATATTAAGGTAAAGGCACTGATGGGCAAGAAATGTGATACTGAGATATGGGATAGGAACATTTGTGTAGTTACAGCCAAGGCTAAAAAAAAAAAAAAGGAAGCCCACATTTCCTGAACTTTTCTTGCAGCCATTTCACCTGCAGCAGTTGCCTCACACACACACACAAAAGTGCTCACAAATAAATCTTAGGACTTACTCTCAATTACTTATCTGACCTATTAAATGTGTTAGATTCTTACACATTCCAATTTGAGAAGTGCAAATCCAGCCTGAAAGGAGATAACCTCTGCACCAGAAAAGTTGCAGAATCTTGTTCTACCTTGGTCCCACCCATGCCCCATCCCTAGACTGCTTTCTACCACTACAGAATGGTTTGCATTTTCCAGACATTTATATAAAGGGAATCATATGGTATGCATGATTTTTTTTGTCTGACTTCTTTCACACAGCATGATTATTTTTAGATTTATACATGTTACTGTATGCATCAATTCTTCATTCCTTTTAATTGCTGAGTAGTATTTCATTGAAGAATATTTACTACCAATTGTACATCCACCCACATATTAAAACACATTTATTCGCTAATAAATTTTGGTGAATTACAGATAACGATAATGTAAATATTTATGACATATACTTTCTTTTTCTTCAAATTAAAGTTTATTGGGGCGACAATTGTTAGTAAGTTTACGTAGATTTCAGGTGTACAATTCTGTAATACATTATCTATATCTCACATTGTGTGTTCACCACCCAGAGTCAGTTCTCTTCCCATCACCATATATTAGATCCCGTTTACGCTCTTCTAGAGCCCTGCTCCCCCCTCCCCTTAACCTCTGGTAACCCCTAAACTACTGTCTATGTCTATGAGTTCTCGTTCTTTCAGTTGTTTGTCTTGTACTTTTGTTGTTTTCTGCTTATATAACACAAATCAGTGAAATCATATGCTTATCTGCTTTTTCTGTCTCACTTATTTCACTTCGCATTATAATTTCAAGGTCCATCCATGTTGTCACAAATGGTCCTATATCACCTTTTCTTGTCGCCGGGTAGTATTCCATTGTGTATATATACCATACCTTCTTTATCCATTCATCTATCAAAGGATATTTTGGTTGTTTCCATGTCTTGACCACCTTAAATAAAGCTGCAATGAACATTGGAGCACACTTGTCTTTATGGATAAATGTTTTCAGATTTTTTGGGTAGGTACTCAGGAGAGGGATTGCTGGGTCATATGATAATTCTATTCGTAATTTTTGAGAAACCTCCACACTGCCTTCCATAGCGGCTGCACCAATCTGCATTCCCAACTGTGTACGAGGGTTCCTTTTTCTCCACAGCCTCTCCAACACTTTTTACTATTTTTCTTGTTGATGATAGCCATTCTAACTGGGGTGAGGTGATATCTCATTGTGGTTGTTATTTGCATTTCTCTGATGATTAGTGATGTTGAGCATTTTTTCATGTCTATTTGCCATTTGTATGTCCTCTTTGGAGAAATGTCTCTCCAGGTCCTCTGCCCATTTTTCAATTGGGTTGTTTGTTCTTTGTTGTTGAGTTGCGTGAATTCCTTGTATATTTTGGATATTAGCCCCTTATCGGAGACACTGTTTGCAAAAATCTTCTTCCATTCATTTGGTTGCCTCTTTATTTTGTCGGTGGTTTCTTTTGCTGTGCAGAAGCTTTTAAGTTTGACATAGTCCCATTCATTTATTTTAGTTTTTACTTCCCTTGCCTTTGGAGTCAAATTCATGAAATGGTCTTTGAACCCAAGGTCTATAAGTTTAGTACGTTTGTTTTCTTCTATGCAGTTTATTGTGTCGGGTCTTATGCTTAAGTCTTTGATCCATTTTGAATTAATTTTGGTACATGGTGACAGATAGCAGTCGAGTTTCATTCTTTTGCACGTGGCTTTCCAATTCTCCCAGCACTATTTCTTGAAGAGGCTGTCTTTTCTCCATTGTATGTTTTTGGCTTTTTATCAAAAATTATCTTTTAATATCTACATGGGTTTATTTCTGGGTTCTCAATTCTATTTCATTGGTCTATCTCTGTTTTTCTGCCAATACCATACTGTTTTGATTATTGCTACCCTGTAGTATAAGCTAAAGTCAGGGAGTGTGATACCTCCAGCATTGCTCTTTTTTCTTAGGATTGCTTTGGCTATTCGGGGTCTTTTGTGTAAATATTTATGTAAATATTTATGACATATACTTTTATTTCTTTTGAGTAGAATCCTAGTTATGGATTAGTTGGATAATATGGAAGTGTGTGTTGGACTTTTGAAGAAACTACAAAACTGTTTTCCGAAAGGTTTTAACATTTGACATTCACATCAGCAGTGTAAAGAGACTCCCTAGTGTGGTCGGTTTTTTTAATGATGTCGAGCATATTTTCATGTGCTTATCTTTCATCTGTACATTTTCTTTTCTGAAGTGTCTATTGAAATATGTTGTCTAATAGTGGAGGTTCTTAATTTTGATGATCTCCAATTTATGATATTTTAATGGGTTATGCTTTTGGCATTATATTTAGAAATTTTTTGCCTAATCCAGAACAGAAATTTTCAACCAGATTTTCACAATTTTTTCCTATACTTTTCACAATTTTCTCTTATAGGTCCTTCATCTATTTGTAGTTAATACTTGTTTTAAAAGTGAAGTATAGATGGAAGTTATTTTAAAATAAATAGCAGTTGTTCTGGCACAATTTTTTTGAGAATACTATTCTTTATTTACTGAATTGATTCATGCCTTGATCAAAAAATAAATTGACTATGTGGATTGATTTCTGGACCTTCACTTCTGTTAAATTGATTTATTTATATATATATTTGACACTAATAAGACACTGTCTAGATTACTATAGTTTTATAACATCATGAAATCAGTAGTGTAAGTACCTTAGTATATAATTCTTATCCAAAATTATTTTGGCTAGTCTAGGCTCTTGCAATTTTTACATGAAAATAAAATCAAATTGGCAATGTGTGTATTTCTTAAAAGGATTTTTACATTTTTATTGAGATTACATTGAATCTGTAACTAAATTTGGGAAACTTTGACATATTACCAAAACTGAGTCTTAAGAGCCATGAACATGGAATATCTCTCCACCATTTTACGTGTTCCTTAATTTTTTCCAGAAATAGCTTTTAGTTAGAGATGTGTGTATGTTTATCAGATTTATCCCAAAGTAGTTCATAATTTCTGATATGATAAAAATGGTATTATTTCTTAAATTCAATTTTTAATTTTTCTTTGTTAGTATATAGAGATACAAATCATTTTTTTAAAAAAAATTGATTTGTGTTTTGTAAACTTGCAAAAATCACTTCTAATTTCTAGGAACTGTAGATGATCATATTGTCCGTGAAAAAATATTTTTAATTCTTCCTTCTTGATATGGATATCCTTTATTTCTTTTTATTGGCTCATGGCACTGTGAGATCCTCCAGTACAATGCAGAGTATAATTGATGAGTATAATTGATTCAAACCTACCATAGTGTATGTTCTTAAGGGTAAAGCATTAAATATTTCAATATTAAGTATGGTATTAACTGGATGTTTTTCATAGATGTTCTTTATCATGTTGAAGAAATCCCTTTCCATTATTAGTTTGTTGAGAGTTTTTTTTTTTTTTTTCTTTCAGGAATGAATATTGGATTTTTTCAAATGTAATTTCTGTGAAATAATATGATGCTGTTCTTTTCACCTTTTTTCAATGTATTGTATTATGTCAATATATTTTCAGAAGTAAAGCCAACCTTTCATTTTGGGGTTCTCCCCCACTTGATCCAAATGGCTTCACCTATTTATGCATTATTGATTTCAATTTTCTAAAACGTTGTTAAAAATTTTTCATCTAAAAGGTCTGACAATTAAGTTCGCAAACTTATTGCAATGATGTTGCTCACCTTTTTTTTTTTTTTTTTTTTTTTTGATATCAGAGGGATTACTCATTATGAATTTGTACCCACTGGACAAATAGATAACCGTGTTTACCATTTGGAAGTGCTGAAAAGGCTGCGTGAAAAAGTTAGACGACCTGAACTTTTTGCCAACAATTCATGGCTCTTGCATCTCAATAATGCACCAGCTCACATGGCACTTACTTGTGTGTGAGGGAGTTTTTAGCCAGTAAACAAATAAGTATATTGGAACACTCTCCCTACCAACCTGATCTGGACCCCAATGAATTCTTTCTTTACCTGAAGGTAAAGGAAACCTTGAAAGAAAGTCATTTTGATGACACTCAGAACATCAAGGTTAATAGAATGACAGCTCTGATGACCAGTCCAGAAAAGAGTTCCAAAATTGCTTTGAAGGGTGGACTAGGCGCTGGCATAGGTGCATAGCTTCCCAAGTGGAGTACTTCAAAGGTGACTGTAGTGATATTCAACAAAGGTATGTAGCGCTTTCTCTAGGATGATTTCACAAACTTAATTGTCCAACCTCATATGTTTCTGAGAGATTAATTTGTAGTTTTCCCTTCTTTAAATGTCTGTTTTTTATCACCCCCTTCTTTTGTTTTTTTAATTAAAGTTTATTGGGATGACGATTGTAGTAAAGTTACATAGATTTCAAGTACACAATTCTGTATTACATCATCTATAAATCCCATTGTGTGTTCACCACCCAGAGTCAGTTCTCCTTCCATCACCATATATTTGATCCCCTTTACCCTCATCTATGACCCCCTTCCCCCCCTTACCCTCTGGGAACCACTAAACTATTGTCTGTGTCTATGAGTTTTTGTTTCTCATTTGTTTGTCTTGTTCTTTTGTTGTTTTTGGTTTACATACCACATATCAGTGAAATCATATGGTTCTCTGCTTTTTCTGTTTGACTTATTTCGCTCAGCATTATAATCTCAAGATCCATCCATGTTGTCACAAATCGTCTTATTTCATCTTTTCTTACCACCGAGTAGTATTCCGTTGTGTATATATACCACAACTTCTTTATCCATTCCTCTATTGAAGGACATTTTGGGTGTTTCCATGTCTTGGCCACTGTAAATAAAGCTGCAATGAACATTGGAGCACACGTGTCTTTATGGATAAATGTTTTCAGATTTTTTGGGTAGATACCTATGAGTAGGATTGCTGGGTCATATGGTAATTCTATTTTTAATTTTTTGAGGAACCTCCATACTGCCTTCCATAGTGGCTGCACCAGTCTGCATTCCCACCAACAGTGTATGAGTCACCCCCTTCCTTTAATGTCTTTATATGAAATCAAATTTAAGGTGCTGTGTTTTTACTTACCTTGATTCCATTCAAGATATTTTCTAAGTCATTTAAGTTTTGTTGTTGGTGGTGTTTTTTTCAATTGATAAGTATTTGGAAGAATGTTGTTCCTAATTTATTTATAGATTTCTATGACCTAATATAAGAATAATGGAAGCTTTATAGGTTGAGGTGGGAGATAGTCACTTTTCTTGAATTTTCTGAAGAAGTTTGTGTAGCATTGCTGTTATTTATTCTTTAAAGTTTGGCAAAATTCTCCCAGTAAAGATACCTAGACCTGAAGTTTTATTTATGTGGAGGTTTCCAATTAAATTTTATGTTCTTTTGAAAGTATGGGGCTATTCAGGTTATTTCTTTTTGAATAAGATTTGGTAGTTTGTGTCTTTCTAGAAATTCTTGCATTTCATTTTACTGATCTAAGTTGTTGGCATCAATTTATTCACAATAGTCTCTTATATCCCTCTCCTGTCCTCTTTCACTTTTTTTTTTTTGGTCTTGTCTCTTTCTCTCTCTGATGTATTTGTTGTTTTCCTTTTTTCTATTTTAATGTTTTTCATTCTGATATTTATTATTTTCTTCCTTCTTTAGGCTGTAAGTTTGATTTCTTTTTCTTTTTTTTTTTTTGAGTGGCTGTTACGAATTTTAAATCTTTATTTAGCTCTAATATATATTTTAAAAACTATAAATTTTTCTCAAACACTGCTTAACTGCATGTTATCAAATTTGATATATTGTGCTTTCCTTTACAATCCATTCATTGTATTCTCCAATGTTATCTGTATTTTATTATTTTACCCGTGGCTATTTAGAAAAGTGTTATTTAGTATCTAATTATTTCTGCATCTTCCCTATTTTTTTTGTTTTGTTTTTTATTTCTAATCTAATTCCAATTTAGTTGAAGAGTACATTTTATGGTATTCCAAATCTTTAAATTTCATTGAGTTTAATGTTATCTTTTATCCTGAAACATATCATATGTATGTTTATAAATAATCTGTATGTACTGTATTATTTTAAGGTGGAAAATATTTTTCGAATTTCAGGTTTGTCAAATTGGTTGATAATTTGTTCAGGTCTTCTTTATTTCCACAGAGCTTTTGATTAGTTGTTCTATGAATTACTATAACAGCAATACCTAAATATCTAGCTATCATTATTGTTTTGTTTCTGTTTTCTTTTAATTCTGTCATTTTGCTTTATTATGTATTGGTTTACTGTTGTTAGGCACATTTATAATTTTATATATTCTAAGATATTGACATTTTTGCGATCATGAGATTGAGATGTTTCTTATTCTCTATAAAATTTCTTGGCTAAAAGTCTTTTTTTTCATGTTAAAATTTCTGCTTCATCTCTCTTATATTCTTGGTATATATCTTTTCCTCATATTTGGCTTTCAATCTATTTTGCATTCGTGAATCTAAAGCATTTTATTTTAGACATCATAAAGATGGGTCTTGTTTTCTATCCAATGTGATGACATCTGTATATACTTAGATGTATGTTTGTGATTGGTATTTGTTTTCTAGATGTTTCATGTCATTTTTTCCTATTTCTTCTTACTACCTTAATTATGTTGAATAAATACATTTAATGTAGTCTTTTAATTCCTATGTTGACTTTTTCAACAATATGTATTAATTTTTTAAATTAGCAATTGGGATTTAATTATTCATCTTTGAGTTATCACAATCCACTTCAATTTTATACTGATCTAATTTGGGCATTTTACAGAAATTTTAATATAAATCCTGAAATATATCATTACTTTGTGCTATTATTATATATATTACATAGTATATGTTATAAATTTAAAAATACAGTGGTATAATTATTGCTTTAAACAGTCTCACGTTATTTAAATTATTGAAAGACGTTTTATAATTACCAATATATTTACAACTTCTGATGTTCTTTATTTTTTCCTATGGATACAAGTTTCTCCCTGGCATCATATTTTTTCATATTGTAGGACTTCGTTTAAAATTTCATGCTGGGATAGTCTGCTAACTATGAACCATCTCATTTCATGTTTATCTGGGAGTCTTTCTTTTGTCATAATTCTAAAGGATAGTTTGTTGGATTATAAATGTTGGTTGGCTTTTTTGTTTATACTGTTCAATACTTTGAATATGTTATTCCGGTCTCCTGGTATCTAGTTTTTCATATATGAGGTGTGACAATTAAGTTTGAGAACTCATCCTAGAAAAAGTGCTGCAAACCTTATTAATGAATATCATCACTACAGTCACCTTTGAAATACTCCCCTTGGTAAGCTATGCACCAACACCAGCACCTAGTTCACCCTTCAAAGCAATTTTGGAGCTCTTTTTCTGGAATGGCTGTCAGATTTGTCATAGTATTACCCTTGATGTTCTGAATGTCATCAAAGTTTCCTTTTAATATTTCCTTTATCTTTGGGCAAAGAAAGAAGTCATCGTGGGCCAGATCAGGTGAGTAGGGAGGGTGTTCCAATACAGTTATTTGTTTACTGGCTAAAAACTCCCTCACAGACAGTGCTGTGTGAGCTGGTGCATTGTCGTGATGCAAGAGCCATGAATTGTTGGCAAAAAGTTTAGATAATTTTCATATAACTTTTTCATGCAGCCTCGTCAGCACTTCCAAATAGTAAACTTGGTTAACTGTCCAGTTGGTACAAATTCATAATGAATAATCCCTCTGATATCAAAAAGAGTTAGCAACATTGTTGCAACACGTTTGCAAACTTAATTGGCAGATCTTGTAAAGTTAGATCAAACATATTGATATTTTTCCACATATAATAAAAGTTTGGCTGCTTTTGGTATTTTCACTTGTCTACGCCATTCAGAAGTCTGACTTATGATTTGTCTAGGTATATATCTCTTCACAATTATTCTACTTGTAATATGTTGAATTTCTTGGATTTCTAGGTTAATATATTTCCTTGAAATTTTGAAAGTTTTCAGCTATTATTTCCTCAAATAATAACATTATTCCCTTTTCTCTATCCCTCTCCCTTTTGCAGTTTCATCACACATATGCTGATATGCTTGACAGTGTCTCATAGGTCTCTAAATTGCTTTAATTTTCTTCAATCTTTTTTTTTTTTTAATTTCTGCTTTTCAAATTGGATATTCTCTATTAACCTGTGAGTTTACTATTTATTCTTTCTTTTTTGTTCTGTGTTCTATTCTTTTCTACTCTAGGAGTTTTAATTGGCTCTTTTTTTCCTAATTTCTATTTTTCTATTGAGGTTGCCTATTTATTGAGAACGTGCATGATGTTTTCCTTTAATCAATTATTTAAACATATTTATAATAGTTTCTATTAATTCTTTGTTTGATAAATTTGTCACATTTGTTCATTCAGAGTCAGTTTCTATTCACTATTTCTCCCTCCTCCTCACCACACTCAGGAGGGGATAACACTTGTGTGTGTGTGTGTGTGTGTGTGTGTGTGTGTGTGTGTGAGAGAGAGAGAGAGAGAGAGAGAGAGAGAGAGAGAGAGGGAATTTTTGTTTGATAATTAGACACTTTAGATAATATATTTCATCAGCTCTGTAATTATTCTTTTCCTGACAGTTTATTTTTTATTTTATTTCATTGTAACATGCCTGATAAACTGCAGGCTCTGTCTCCCCTAAGATGTGCAGCCATTGATGTATCTGTTCAGTTTTTATTATTTTTAATCCTTATTTTTTTGCCTTATTTCCAAGAGATAAATTATTTTTCTTTATACATTAATGGTTAGCCAATTACATGGGAAGAGATTATGTGAAGGCATCCCAAACCCACAGACTTCCACTATCTGCTGATCTATCTGTTAGGTTGAGGAGTGTATTCAAACTTGAACCAGTTCTCAAGTTCCCTTGGCTTTTTTTTTTTCCCACTGTACTTGGTGAGTCTTCCTTTTTGTGTAGTTTCTCAATCAGCCAAGGGTGTGTGCAGAGCTGATTTAGCCCTTATTTGGCTATCTTTTTTTCTAGGGTTAATCTGTTACATCTGTGAGTTGTCTGACAATTTCCCCAACAGGTATCACAACTTCAGACTGACAGCCTTGACATTTACCTATTTGTATTATACCAAGTTTGCTATTTTACCTCTCAAAGCCACATGCTTATGCTACTCAACACCAGTCAATTCCAGCCCTTCTGGCATCGAAGATGTTGGGTTTTATTTCCAGTCCTACATGGGTAATTATTTTTACTGACCTTTGTGGGTTGGAGCACACTGAGGCAGCAAGACCATAGACTCCCACTGATCTTATCCAAGTTGTAGCACATTTTGAAGAATAACATTTTCAATTAGTTGTCTGTCTTCAGTCAATCTCCAGAGGTTGGAAATGGCGGTTTTTGACAATCTTTTCCAGTTTTAAACTTGTTGGAGGTCAATCGGGTTTGTTAACCTTTTCATAAGTCAATAGTACTAAAAGTTTTTTGTATTATTCAAGATTTTGGTAGACAAGAGATAGCAAACAAATTAAATTGAGAATTTAAGGCTATCAAATTTAAGGAACTATCTACAAAAACATGTCTTATTTTTGAGAAACTGAAAAGGTATATTTATCTCACTGGGGAGGTAATACCTAGGCATGAAGAGGCAAAGGAAGGGTGCTGTTATCAGAATCATTAAAAATGATTTATATGGATAAGGATGTCAGAACAATACATGCATTCCTTGGATAGTAAATGCAAGCAGTAATTTAGGCTCAGAGTTCAATTCCTGAGGAGGTCATCCCAACAGGCAATATGATGTCAGAAAGCCTAATGTAGAGGAGGAGAACACTAGGCAAGATTACTAAAGTTGTTCTACAAGGTTGTTCTACAGGTATATAAAACAAGAAAGGAATCTGCCTAAAATTTATGGAAATTGGAGAAATGCCTTTGGCAAAATCCTAGTGTAATACTAAAGTCTCAAAGTAGGTGCCTGATGGTAATGATTTAGAAATTGCAAAGTTCCAGCTGGGTCTGGAAGTGTGAATCTAGTATAATTCAAAACTATGCTTTTTGTATATAGAACGCATTTGAAAGACTTGTGGTGAGAATAGAAATATAGATTAGTGCTGATGGCTCAAATTTTCCTAGGTTTAGATGATCTTGATTTTGAGAGTTGGATCAAATGAAAGGAGTCTTTTTTGTAACAAATTTTTAAAAAATGGTTTTTCCCTTGAGCACATGTATTCATCACCAAGAATATATCCCTTTTATATGGCAATGATAAATCACAATTACTATGTATTTGAAAATTCAAATGAAATAGTATGAATTCAATAATTTATGCTTTTACTTGGTCAAGTGGAATATGTAAGGCAACAAAAAAGCAGATACATTTTATCTCTATTTGCCCATATTTTAAATGAATTGGTGAATATAGATATTTTGTGAATATAGGTATTTTGTGAAACACAGATATTATCAATAAGTTTTAAATGTATTTATATTTATAAAAAAATTTACTCTAATACATTTAAATCTTCAAAAAAACATTTACTCTGATACATTTAAATCTTCAGACATTCTCATATACTATGGGTTAGAATGAATTGTTTTAAAATTTTTGGAGAGCAGTTTTGTATTAAGTATCAAACTTTAAATTGCACGTATTGTTTGAGTCAACAATTCTTTTCTAAAGGATATCATTAACAGAAAAATATGTACATGTAATAGAAAAATGAAGACAAGAACAATGGTCCCACCACTAGAGGAATAGTTAGATACTCGAATAGGTCTATATGTGCAGAAATAAAAGTTCAAAACTAAAACAATTTTTGCACATTGTTCTGTCTGTTTAGGTTTTTATTCCTATGTGTACAGATTTCTTTCCAGGTTTTAGGAAGACGTATGCAAGATGGTTAACCCTACATGTTTCTAAGGAAGAAACGAGCTGAAAGAGTGAATTTCCAACTTTAATGTTTTATTTTATATATGTTTTATAGTTGATTTATTTTTACTGAACATTTACTTACATAGAATTTATTAAATTAAAAAACAATGAAAAATAAGACAAAAATAATGTTATACATAATTTTAACTCTTAAACATAAATTTTAACTCTTAAATGTATTTTGAAAAAAATACCAACATATTTCTGAAATACAGAAAGCAGCACTTGATATTATTGAACCTGAAGAAGATTAATTCTTTCTAAATTGAATGCCTACAATTCTCATAGCAGGAGAATCATACCATTTACAATAGCAAAGAATCAAGAGATAATTTTCTTTCACCAAATATGGAAACTTAACTTGTTTGTTAATTTTGACTTTACCAAAAAAATGAAATTACAAATCTAGTGGGAGAATTAATTTGTTATGCCTCAACGTATATTCTGACAAATTGACATATAGTAGAATGTCATTATTTTTAGAATGTAGTTATTTTTATCTACTCAATAGTGAAATTTGCATTTTAATTACATAATCCTACCCACTGAGGCATGAGTAAATTTTAATCACTGTTTAAACAGCAGGCAGATTAAGAGAATGACTAAAATGCATGCACTTAACATGCACTTGTTTTAATGACAAACTGTGAAATTTTTAAGCAATGAAATTTATTTGAATCTCTTACATACATAATAGTTAATTTTGTTCAATAAGAAAAACAATAAATGCAGTATGTGTATCAAAGCATATATAAAAATATAACAAAATATTAAAGATTACTTTAAAAAGCTTAAATGTGTATGATAATGTAATGTTTTAAGATAATCAGAGCTGTTTAGAAGTAGTTTTTGTCTATAAAAATGATATAGATATTTAAAAGTTAGTAAATATTGAATAGTTTATGATAATACATTAGAAAGGAGGAGATCTAGAAGCAGAAAAGAACGGTGGCTGGAGGAAGAATAACAGAAATAAACACTTATCGGCTTATTTTGACATTTAGTTCAGTTAAAGCATCGTAACATTTCCCTGTGGAGAAGCTCTTCTGCTATGCTTTTTATAGGGGAATTGAAAAGAGGATATAGGAGAAAACATTGCTAAGGGCATGGACAACAGACATCACATTTTTGATAGGTGTTAGGTTACTTGTTAGAGGTAGAGAGATGAGAAAGTGTTATTTCATAAGAACTTTCCAATAGCTTCCAATAACTCTTTGAATAATACCCAAAGTCTTTACAAGAAAATATCATTTAGAGACCCATCAAGAGACAGAAACCATACAGGTTACTTGATCAAAATGTGATGCAAAGAATTTTAACTGGATACAAAGTGTTAAATAGGTAACTGAACAGGCAAAAATTGTTACTAGGGTGATCACAGAAATAGCAAGAAGCATCCCCTACACCTAGGTATAAAGGAAAAAAAGAAACAGTTAGTACATGAGTCAGGTACTATAGAGAAAGAGAACCAATAGAATATCTATCTATCTATCTATCTATCTATCTATCTATCTATCTATCTATCTATCATCTATCTATATTATCTATTTATCATCTATTTATGAGAGAAATATTTATTTTAAATAATTGGCCTGTGAATTTTGCGGCTGAAAAGTCTGAAATCTATAAGATAGGCTAGCAGGCAGAAAAATCAGGAAGGATTTCTATGTTATAATCTTGAGACAGAAGTCCTCCTTCTCCAGGATATCTCAGTTTACATTTTTAAAACCTTCAACTGATTGAAAGCGGCCCACTCCCATCCTGAAGTGTAACCTACTTTACTTAACTTTAACTTGTTATAAATGTTAATCACATCTACAAAATGGTTTCACATCAACATCTCAGGTGATGTTTGGACAAACACTTGGTATGCACTGACAAAATGGAATTCAAACTTTTGAGGAGGAGAAGGAACTGCTTGACTAATGCTGGTATCTCTGAGCTACAGTAAAGACCTTATGGGATGGGGCAAAATTATTCTGGCTCTAAAAATGTTGAATGAACTGTAAGTAGGATATAGCTGTTGGTACAGGAAAGGATTTGCTGCTGCCAGAGTGAAGATGCCTTTCTAGAGTGATGCTCATAGGAAGCATGAGCAGGCAGGAAGCAAATAGGAAGCAGCTAAGAACAAACAACAAAATTCTTTCATCCTTGCAATCTCTTTTTTAAGCCCACCTCTCCTGCTTCCCAGAGAGCACAGGGCCAGAATCAATGAGCAAAATGTCATCAATGTAGTAGACCTGTTATATTATACAGAATGTCAAGATGACCATGTTCTCTGTGGACTACAAGTAGAAAAGAGCAGGAGATTTGACCTACTCCTGAGAAAAGCTTGTGGCAAACGTATATGACCTGCATTCTTGATAGCACTCAAAATTAATCCTCAGTTATGACTACGTCAGTAAGATATGATAATAGCTTCATATGCCATTAAAAAAGAAAAAGAAAAAAAGAAAAGAAAAGATCTGGTCAAGATGACCGAGTAGATAAACACTATGCTTACCTCCTGGCACAACCACATCAAAAGTGCAACTAAACTTAGAACAACCATCATTGAGAATCATCTGAATTCTAGCTGAACAAAAGCCCTTCCACTAAGGAAATACAGAAGAAACCACCTCAAGACTGATAGGAGGGGAAGAGATGTGGAATGTGCTATCTCCACACATGCATGTGATCATTAAAAATTGGGAAGGATATTTTGGCTGTGGAAGTATCCCCCAGAGGAGCAAGGGGTCCCAGCCTCACACCAGCCTCCCCAGCCCAGGGTTCCAGTACCAGAGAGAGATATTTCCATAACTTCTGGCTATGAAAACCAGCAGAGATTTTAGCTAAGTGAGACTAGGGTGGCTGCACTCTTAGGCACTCCCCTTAAAGGCCCCACACAAAGATTTACTCTCTGATGGACTCACTTGCTCTAACCTCTAGCACTGGGGCAGCAGCTTGAAAGGCACCAGGGTCATAAAGGAGAAACTGAATTGTCTGTCTGAAGGGTAAAGGCTGGAGGGGCAGTTTTCTCTTGGACTGAGAACCTGACATAAGCCATTGTTTCTTTGTTGACTCCTCCACCCTCCCAGAGTGCAGATGCAGGTGGCCCACACATCTGAGTTTCCATTCACTTGGCTAGCACTGTTAGCTCACCATGATTCCCTGAGAGTTCTCCCAACCTAATTTTTGGGCTTACCCAAGCCACCTCCAGTAGTTTTTCCATATAAATTGCCTGCCTTTGCTCATGGTACAGACATTCCCAAAATCTCTCAAAGGTTCACAAAACCTAAGTAACAGCATCTGGCTTTGGCATGTCCTATACTTCTGGCTGAGCAGCCCTAAGCCTAGCACTAGCTACAGCTGGCCTTGGTTCATGGCTTAGGCTCTTGAGAAACCTCCATGACCAGCATGGATGGCAGTCATGTGCAGATTGCCTTGTGGCTCATGCCAGGTGGCCCCAGGTAAGGAAGACGCTGTGGCTGAACTTTTCCTCCCAGTGTGGCCTCTTGCAGAAGTACCTGAGGCTGGCATGTCCAATGGCCAGCTTCAGACTCAGGTGCAGCATCACCCAGCTGACTTTAGGGAAAACACACCCAAAGGGTACACTGGGAAGTCAACAGAGCTCTGCTAAGCAAATCCTGTTCTGTAGGGTCAGCCCTTGGACAATAACTTCTCCATTATAGTTATAACCAGTCCTCACAACAAATCAGCCCAAGGATCAATCCCTCCCATTGATGTGCAAATCGCAACCAAGGCTCAACTACAACAGGAGGGCACACACAACCCACACAAGGGACACACCTGGAATACCAAGCTTAGGTGACTGGGGAGACTGGGCCATGAGCTACACAGCACACTTACTACATAAGACCACTCTACTAAGAGAGGGAATGGTCTGAGATAACAACCCTATACTAATACATACTAACAAACACAGGGTGGTGCCAAAATGGGGAAAGAAAGAAACATGTCCCAAATAAAAGAATGGAAGAAAGCTACAGAAAAAGAGGTAAACAAAATGGACACAAGCAATCTAGCAGATGCAGAGTTCACAGCACTGGTTATAAGGATGCTCAATGATCTCAGGGAGAACTTCAACAAAGAGATAGGAAACATAAAACTTGAGATAGAAAACATTTTAAAAAAACAATCAGAAATAAAGAATATAATAATGAAATGAGGAATACATTTAAGGGAATTAACAGTAGATAAGATGAAATAGAGGATAAAATCTGCAATTTAGAAGATAAGGTAGCAGAAAACCCCAAAAAGAACAACATAAAGAATCCAAAAAATTGAGGATAGTTTAAGGGGCCTCTGGGACAACATCAAGCATGCCAACATTCACATGATAAGGGTAACAGAAGGAGAAAGGAGAGAGCAAGAAATTGAAAACCTATTTCAAGAAATAATGATGGAAAACTTTCCTAACCTGGTGAAGGAAATAAATATAGAATCCCAGGAGGCCAGAAAGTCCTGAACAAGGTGAATCCAAAGAAGTCCATAACAAGACATACCATAATTGAAATGCCAAAGGTTAATGACAAAGAAGGAATCTTAAAAGGAGCTAGAAAAAAACCAGTTAGTTACCTACAAGGAAGCTCCCATAAGACTGTCAGCTGATTTCTCAACAGAAACTTTGCAGGGTGGAAGAGATTGGCAGAAAAAATATTCAAAGTGATGAAAAGTAAGGGCCTACCACCAATATTTTTCTACCTAGCAAAGCTATCATTTAGAATCGAAAGACAGATAAATAACTTCATAGACAAGAAAAAGCTAAAGGAGTTCACCAACACCAAACCAGAACTACAAAGAATCTTAGAAGGACTTCTTTAAGATAAAAAAAAAAAAAAAAAAAAAAAAAGAAATAAAATGGCAATAACTATATATCCACAATTACTTTCAACGCAAATGCATTAAAGGCTCCAATCAAAAGATACTGTAACTGAATGGATAAGAAGATAGGACCCTTAGATATGCTGCCTACAAGAGACTCAGTTCAGATCATAAGACACACACACTGAAAGTAATGGGATGGCAAAAAGATATTTCTTGAAAATGGAAACAAACAAACAGAAGCTGGGGTAGTAATACTTACACCCAACAAACTGAACTTTAAAACAAAGGCTATAACAAGGGACAAAGAAGGACCCAATAATCCCACTTCTGGGTATTTATCAAAAGAAACACAAAAGTACTTCTTTGAGGGGACATGTGCATTTATATGTTCACTGCAGCATTGTTTAAAATGGCCAAGATGTGGAGGCAGCCTTGGTGTCCGTCAATGGGTGAGTAGACAAAGAGTAGGTGGTACATATATACAATGGAATATTGCAGGCCAAGGATGGGTATGGGTTGTCGCCATCTGCAGTGGCATGAATGAACCTGGAGGGTGTTGTCCTGAGTGGAGTATGGACTGATGCAATGTCATTTAAGTTATATGTGGGATCTAAAGAATAAAATTCATAGATACAGAGAACATTTTGATGATTGCCAGATGGGAGGGATGTTGGGAGGTTAGGTAAAAAAAAGGGATAGGATTTAGAAGTACTAATTAGTTGTTACAAAGTAATCATGAGGATGTGGTGTATACCTTAAGGAATATAGAAAATGATATTGTCATAACTGTATGGTGACAGATGGGTACCAGCTTTATTGGGGTGATTGATGGGAGGGGGTTTGGGGACTGGGTGAAAAAGGTGAAGGCATTAAGAAGTTACAAATAGTCATGGGGATATAAAGTAAAGCATAACAATATAGTTAATAATATGATAATAACTAGGTATAGTGCTGAGTAGGTATTAGACTAAATTATATAAATGTCTAACTATTATGCTGTACACTTGAAATTAATATAAAATAACATTAAATGTTAACTGTAATTGAAAAATTTAAGAAGTGGGGGAAAGGTGAAAGGGAATAAGAAGTCCAAATTTCTAGGTATAAAACAAGTCATGGGGTTGTAATACATAGCAACAAGAAATATAGTCAATGATATTATGAGAGGGTGGTACAGTTTCAGATGGTTGTTGGACCTTATCATGGTGATCACTTCTTTAGGTATGTAAATGTTAAATAACTATGTTGTTCACCTGAAACTAATGTAATATTGTAAGCTATCTATATTTTAATAAAAATCTTTTTAAAAAGTAATAAGAAAAAATTATTCTGTGTTCCACTGGGAAAGTCAAGATAAATTAAGAAATAAGTCCCAGGAAAACAGGGACCCTTCTACTCTTTTATCATTGTACCCAGAGTACCTGGAACCAAGTCTGGCAGATAGACCTTATTAATAAATAGTTAATTAAATTTTAAAAAGTCAAAGTGAAAGACTGTTTATCTGTGCCTAAGGTCTTAGACATTGCTTACATTTATTTTTTTATTTTTATTTTTTAATTAGTTTCAGGTGTACAAAACAATGTAATAGACATTTATCATTTATGTCCCTCACACAGTGATAGTCCCCTCCCCCATCTACTACCCCTCTGACATCTTATACAGCTATTACATTTCCACTTACAGTGCTCACATTTAAATTTTCACTTATAACCTTGTGATTTCTATTATAAAACACTAAAAAATTCCAAATAACTCAAAAACAGTCAAAAAAGAAAGAAAACATTACTATCAACAATGACAACAGCAAGAAAACTCCTAAATGTATTTCTAACTGGTAGTATGTGGTCTCCTAATATTTTTTCTGTGCGTTTAATTTTTTTTTAACCAAGGAATTTTACTTTTTGTGTGTTCATTTTTTATCTTAAGCATTTTCCACTGTTATATTATGATCACCATTTAAAAATCTACATAGTAGTCACATTGTTTTTTCATCATTTACTAGATTTTTCTTTATGACAAGATATTTAATTTTTTTTTCCAAAAAAATGTAATTAGGGCCTGTGATAGTTTTCTATTGCTGCTGTAGTAAATTACCCCAAAGTTTAAGTTATTTAAAATGATATACATTACATAATCTCACAGTTTTCTAGGTCAGGATTCCTCCATAACTTAGCTAATTCCTCTGCTCAGGGTCTCCCAGGGATGCAATTAATTCGTTGGCCAGGCTGTGATCTCAGCTGGAGGCTTGACTGGGATAGAATACACTTTCAGTTTAGTTAGGTTATTGGCAGAATTCAGCTTCTTGTAGCTCTATGACAGGCCCCGGCTTACAGTTTGTCGACTGGAGATCTTAAAAACTAAAAACCACATGCAATTCACTACTAATTGGCCTTCTGCATAGGCTGTTCATAGCATGGCTGTTTGCTTCTTCAAGGCCAACAGGTAATTCTCTCAAGTATGCTGACAAGATTGAATTTTGCTAGACAAATATTTTATTGGTTAGAAGCAAGTCACAGGTTTCTCAAAGGGAGGAATTTTATAAGGACGTGGCTACATGACTCATTTGAGGTCACCTGTGTATGTGTCCAGCACATAACCATACAAAACAAAAGAAATATACAGAAACACCCAAGAAATAAACCCCAAACTTATTTTGCTACTTACGTCTTATAGAATTTTGATGTTTCATAATACTTTCCTCATTTTCAGATGACTGACATCCCTATGGCCGCTGTGACAAATTACCTCAAACATGGTGACTTAATACACACTTATTCTCTTACATTTCTTGAGGCTAGAAGCCAGATATGGGTTTCACTAAGCTTGAAATAAAGGTGTCAGCAGAGTGTGTTCTCTTCAGAAGCTCTAGGGAAGAATCTGTTTTTCTATCTTTTCCAGCTTTTAGAAGCTGTCCTTTTTCCTTGGTTCATGGCCTCACTCACATCACCTTTCTTTTCACTGCTTCCATTGTCACTGGAGGCTCACGGGGATGTCCAAGAGAGGACTCAACCTGGAGCAGTGGTGAACATGAGAAAGAATTCAAGAGTGAGACAGGTGCAAAAAAGCACAGGAAATGTATCAAAATGAAAGTACACACTTGAGAAGGAAGTGTGAAAGAGGGTTGTGCTGAGGAAGTCCTGACCAGGGATATGGCACATGGCTCATCAGTTTCCTTCTAGTAGGTGGGATCCTCAGTTTCCTCTTCTTTTTTTCTTATTTGGCTCCTCCACAACTGTCATGCCATCAGATACATGCTGGGAGTTGTAGTAACCATGATGTAAATGAAATTATAACGACATTATATTAATTAGCTAAAGGTTAGGTCCAGGTCAAGGGGATTAGCCTTGCTGGATGAAACTGGTTCTTGTTCTTCTCCAGTGGCAGATGTTGGATACAGTCACTTATTACTTATGTAACCAGTGAAGTGCCTCACATTGTATGCTGGAGGGGTTGTCAATTTCCTAGAATACCTATCCTGCCTCACCATTATGACATGACCTTCCTCTTCTTCTGTCTTCAAATCTCCCTCTGTCTCTCTTACAGGGATGCTTGTGATTACTTTTGGGCCACCCAAAAAATGCAGGGTAATCTCCCCATTTCATGTAAGGTAACATCCACAGTTTCCAGGAGTTAGTACCTGGATATATTGTCAGATACTGTTCAACTTACCACAGTAGATATTTAAAATGTATGTGCTTATTTGAATGACAATCTAATTTTCAAATGTTTTCAAGGGTAACATCAAGCAATATAAAATGAAGGAATGAAGTGCACATATCCTTACTCTCATTCACCCCTTCATTGATTTTATTATTCTCTAGTTTCAGTCCTCCTCCCTTTTTACTAACACCATGTAGGTTTTCATGTGGCTCTTCTTCCTCGGGCCTTCTGTGCAAATTGGTGTAATTTTAATTTTTTTCTCCTACATCTTTTATCTGAAACAAAACACTCATTTTTGTATTTTTAATATCTAACTAATTGTTACAGAAAATTTGGAAGTCTCTAAATGTAGGAACACACTTTTCTTTACTTCCCAAGGCCAGCCATTCTAAATATATATGGCTTATTTTGTTTATTTTATACATATGATTGTTGTTAGTTTTTTGTTGCAGTAGTTATACTGTATATACCATGTTTCCCTGAAAATAAGACCTAGCCAGACAATCAGCTCTAATGCATCTTTTGGAGCAAAAACTAATATAAGACCCGGTATTATATTATATTATATTAAAGACCTGGTCTTATAGTAAAATAAGACCGGGTCATATATTAATTTTAGCTCCAAAAGATGCATTAGTGCTGATTGTCTGGCTAGGTCTTATTTTCAGGGAAACACAGTATAACATGTTGTATCCTATATAATTTAATCTTTATATTAGTTATTTATTTATTTTTTATTTTCTCTTATGGAATATCAGAGGGGTTATGTTCTCATTAATAGCACTATAATAAATGTAATGGCACATGTAAATGTTTGATATTTCAGACATGAATTTGAGATGCATTCTAAAAATGGATTTTTATTTCAAATATGATGAATATTTTTAATTACTTGATACTAATAACAAAATTAGATTCCAAAAACAGCTGTATCGGCTAACAGTGACTGTATAATATGTGAGAATATCTATTTTTCTGCTTTGATCTCTGGGCCAGTATATGACACATGGCTCAAAGAAAGCGTTAATTTGGGCCTCTTTACCATTCTACTAAACTCCTGTTATTGTTTTCTTTTCATGGGCCACAATTTAACCTTTTTCTACGTGAAATGTAGCAATTCATACTCTTCAGCCTCCTTCTTAGACATGTAGGTGCATTTTATTTCTCTTTTATTTACCAGTTGTTCTGGCTAGAATTTTCAGTACTGTGTTGAATAGAAGTGATAAAAGCAGGCTACCTTGCCTTGTCTCCTATCTTAGAAGTTTTCAGTCTTTTATCATTGATTATGAGGTTAGCTCTGGGCTTCTGTATATGACTTTTCTTTTGTTGAGGAAATTTCTTCTTTTCAGAGTTGGTTGAGCGTTTTTATCAAGAAAATAAGCTGAGTTTGTAAAATGCCTTTTTTGTATGTCAATTAATTGAACTTGTGGCTTTTTTCCTTCTTTGTTAATGTGCTTTATTACATTAATTGGTTGATTTTTCATACCATGTTTCCCCAAAAATAAGACCTAGCAGAAACATCAGCTCTAATGCGTCTTTTGGAGCAAAAATTAATATACGACCATGTATTATATTATATTATATTATATTATATTATATTATATTATATTATAGACTCGGTCTTATATTAAAATAAGACTGGGTCTTATATTAATTTTTGCTCCAAAAGACACATTAGAGCTGGTGGTCCGTCTAGGTCTTATTTTTGGGGAAACACGGTATGTAGAACCATTTTTGCATTCCAGGAATAAATAATTGGTCATGGTATATAATCCTTCTAATGCACTGTTAAATTCTGTTTGCCAGTGTTTTACTGAAGATTTTTAAATTTATATGCATTAAGGATACTAGTCTTGCAGTGTCTTTATATGGCTTTGGTATCAGAGTAATGCTGCCCTCCGAATGAGTTTGGAAGTGTTCTCTCTTCTTCAATTTTTGGAAGAATTAATTCTTCCAAAATTAATTCTTCTTTAAATGATTGGTAGAATTCACCAGTGAAGTCACTAGTCCTGGAGATTTTTCTGTTGGGAAGTTTTGATTAGTAATTAAATCTCCATACTAGTTATAGGTGTCTTCAGATTCTCTGTTTCTTCAAGGTTCGGTTTTGGTAGTTTGTACGTTTCTAAGGATTTACAAATTTCATCTAAGTTATTCATTGTTTTGGCTTACAGTTGTCTATGTATTCTCTTATAATTCATTTACTTCTGTAGAAGTTGTAGTAACAGCCTCTCTTTCATTTCTAAGTTTAGTTATTAGAATCTTCTCTCTCTCTCTTTTTAGTCAATCTTGCTAAAATTTGTCAATTTTGATCTTTTTGAGGAACTCTTTTTAAATTTTATTATCTCTATTTGTCTTCCTAGTCTTTATTTTGTTTGCTTTAATATTTATTATTTTCTTTTTTTCTGATAACATAGGGTTTAATTTGTTCTTTAATGAGTAAAGTTTGATTGCTTTCATTTGAATTGAAGTATAAATTTTCATATTTATTTATTTTATTTATTTATATTTATTTTTATTAGTTTCAGGTGTACACAGAAATGTAATAGTTAGACATTTACACCCCTCAAGAAGTGAAAATCCCCTCAATCTACTGTCCCTCTAACAATGTATGTAACTGTTACACTACCATTGGCTATCTTCCCTATGTGGTACTTCACATCCTGTGGCTATATATATATATATATATATATATATATATATATATATATACCATAGTTGGCATTCAATATTATTCTACTTCAGCTTCAGATGTATAGTATTTGTTACGCGTCTATAGAGTCTATGAATTGATCCCCCTGATAAGTCCAGTGCCCATCTGGCACCCTACATACTCTTTACAACATTATTGACTATATTTCCCATACTGTATTTCATATCCCTGTAACTATATTATGACTACTGATTCCCTTCACCTTCTCCCCCCACAACCCCTCCATTCTAGCAACCATCAGTTTTTTCTCTGCATCTTTGAGTCTATTTCTATTTAGTTTGCTCAATTACTCTGTTTTTAGATTCCACATATGACTTATTTCACTTAGCATAATATTCTCTAAGTCCATCCATGTTGTTGAAAATGGTAAGATGCCATTCTTTTTTATGGTCAAGTGTATAAATGTACCACAGTTTCTTTACCAATTATCTATTGATGGGTATTTCAGTTGTTTCCATATATTGGCTACTATTAGTGCTGCAATAAACATAGAGATACATATATTTTAATGAATTAGTGTTTTGGATTCCTTTGGATAGATACCCAGGAGTGGAACTGCTGGGTCATAAGGTAATTCCATTTTCAATTTTTTGATGTACTTCCATACTGTTTTCCATAGTGGCTGCACCAATTTGCAATCCCACCAACAGTGCACAAGGGTTCCCTTTTCTCCACATCCTCTCCAGCACTTGTTATTTGTTGATATACTGATTTAGTCATTCTGACAGAAGTGAGGTAATATCACATTGTGGATTTTATTTGCATTTCTCTGATGTTAGCGATGTTGTGTATTTTTTCATATGTCTGTTTGCCAACTGTATGTCTTCTTTAGAGAAATGTCTCTTCATGTCCTCTGACCATTTTTTTAAATAGGGTTTTTGTTTTTGGCTATTGATTCTTTTTACAAATTTTTGGTATTAACCCCTTATCAGACACATCATTGGCAAATATTTTCTCCCATTCAGCAGGATGACTTTTTGTTTTATTGATGGTTTCATTTGCTGTGAAATAACATTTTAGTTTTATGTATCCCACGTGTTTATTTTTTCTTTTGCTTCCCTTGCACAAAGGGATATATCAGTAAAAATATTACTAAGGGTAATGTCTGAGAATTTACTTGCTGTATTTCCTTCTAGTAGTTTTATGGTTTTGAATCTTACATTTAAGTCTTTAATCCATTTTGAATTTATTCTTCCATATGGTGCAAGGAGGTGGTCCAGCTTCATTTTTTTTACATGTATATGTCCAATTTTCCCAGCACCATTTATTAAATAGACTGTCTTTACCCCAGTGTAAATTCTTGCTTCCACTGTCGTAGATTAATTGACAAGACAGGTATGGATTTCTTTCTGGGCTCTCTATTCTGTTCCATTGGTCTATGTGTCTGTTTTTATGCCAATACCATGCTGTTTTGATTACTATAGCCTTGTAGTATGATTTGATGTCAGGTAGCATAATACCTTCCTATTTGTTCTTATTTCTCAAGATTGCCACGGTAAATTTTTATACTTATTATAGGATATATTTTTATAAGGTGGAATTCCTTTACCTATGTTCATAATTGGAATAGCAGTTTTATGTAATTTGTACTTTTTAAGTGCCATAAAATAAGACAGTTAGGTTTATAGTCAATGTGTTAATTTTAACAAGGAAATTGATAAATGGCAAGCCTCCAATATACAATAACTTTAAGTGAACAGACACTGTTTTCTACAATAAATTTTGAAACTCCCCACAAGTATAGTTTCCTATAACAAACATTTATAATTCAAGGTGTATAATTCAACAATCCTTGGAATTATTAAATCAAATATTTCATGATTTTAACTTTTATTAGTAAACAGAATACAGAATAAATAAAATATTAAATTACATTTTATGATGACTTGTTTGTGAATATTCACTAACTTAATCTCATCTACTCAAATAAGGTTATTTGTTAATTCAGTCCTTTGCAGACACACAAAAAATACTTTTATATACTTAACTGTGGCATGTGGTCTTATAATTTTAATGAAAGTTGAATTACAGATATTTTAGGCTTACAATAATTTATTTCATCATTAGATATAATTTAGTTTTATAAAAACATCTGATTATCTGATAGGTTTGGAGATTAAGAGTAGAAAGAAAATATTCTATTCAATGATCAAAAAAACGCATATTCCAGAGTTTATGTCTTGGATAGTCCCCTTGTGACTTCACACAAAGAATTTTCACAAACTGCCATTTTTCACATCATTTTATCATAAAAAATATATAATGACTTTTCACAATTTTCTCTCTTTATAAAAATAAATATATTAAAATGATCTTTGTTATGTACTGATTTTAAAATAAATGGTTCTCTATGAAAAATTAAAAAATACTTCAAAAATGAAAGAAGAAATATGGGTCTCATAATGTCAATATGCAGAGCTAATTATGTTTTTTGATTATTAGTATGCACTTTTGTGTACGTAGCATACATAATGTAATTTTTACTTCAGTTCCTGTTTTTCTTATCATTCTAACTTTAAAAGTTATACACAGCTATTTTATTGCCAGCTTTTTCCCATGTTGTTTTGAAATCTGGTTTTCAATGTTGTATCATGGTATGTATATGCAATCTCCCCTTAATATAAATTTATTTTTTATTCTTTATTCTTTTTTATTCTTAAACTTACGCATATTGATTCAATAAATAGCCTGTGTATGCTTGCTCGTATGAATTTCTGATCATTTCCTTAGAAAATTCCTAACAGCAGAATTATTGAGTCAGAGATTATTTTCATGACTGTGCTTATATATATAGTTATATATCACAAAACTGCCTTCAACAAATGTTATTTTAAAATAATCTCTCTACAGCCACATTAGAGTGGCCATTATTGCCATTTTAATTTCAGTGCCTCACACTAGAACTCATGTATTTACTTTCTTTTGTGAGATAATTTATTTCTTCACCTCTGGCAGAAAACTACCTTTGTTGACCAATAATATTGCATAGCTTCGATAAATTTATTTCGACTTCTAAAGAAATGTTTTATCTGTTCATATGTCACGAATTTCTGTTAGTTGTTTGGTTTACTGCAGCCACATACCAACTGTGATCAGCTATCCTAGGATGAACAAAATGGCCCTGGAGGTCATTTTAAGTCAGAGGAAACAGAAAGAGAATGTAATACTCTAAATTTTCTGAGAGAATGAGGTCAAGTCCAGTTTAGAATGTTAGCACAGTGATATTGCTTTTAGAAAACCTAATAGTTTTGAGCTAAAGTAGTCTGAAGCAGTATTGATAACCCTTTGTTGAGCTATGGGATTCTAGCCTTAGGGCAGACCTTATATATTCTGTAACTTGATCCTCCATTTCTTATTATCACCAACTTTCTAATTAATAGTACTTCGTTTATGTATTATACTTTTACAACCAGTATCTCCTTTATTTGTAAGTTGATCTTTTCTCCTGAAGAAACATTTATTGTTTGTTTCCTTAAGATGATAGGAAGTCATGTTCCTGGCAGTAACCATTTAAGGACACCACTGAGTCCTCTGGAAGACACAAAGAAAGGTTATTCTCTCTACCATGTGAGACATTCATATAATCAAAGAAATGTTTCTTCTTCTGTGTCTTTTGTATGGCCTAAACATACATTTCTTTACCAATTTTCTTTGGCACTTGCTTTCCAGAATCTTCAACATTTTTGTTAACCTTCACTAAGCATACATTAATTGGTCAATTTCCCTATTATAATATGGTTCCAAAATAATGACAATAATAATGGATCTTTAGTGAGCTCTTTACTTGTATTATTCTGTTTAATCTTACATGACATGTATGTGCTAAGTTCTATGACCCCACATTACACATGGGGATCCTACACATGTGGAGGTAAAGGAGCTTGAGCGGAATTACACAGCTAGTTATTGACACGATTAGGTGCTAGACTCCAAAATGTGACCACATCCAAATGACCATACATGCATTGTTCCGGATATAGCAGACACTATAGGGCTCAAGGGCTTTATTACTTCATTGTTGTAGGTACTATATTTAATTAATATTGTGAAGGATACCATCTGACAGTTAGCATACCTCAAAGATACTATGGGTTTGGTTCTATACCATCACCATAAAGCAAATACTATAATAAATCAAGTCACACAATTTTTTGGTTTCCCAGTGCATATAAAAATTATATACACAATATAATGTGTATAAATGTATATGTATACAATATAATGTATATAAGTATGTATAAAATGTAATGTACATACCTTAATTACAAACAATTATTGATAAAAAAAAATGCTAGCCATCATCTGAACCTTCAGCAAGTCTTATTTTGCTGGTGTGGGGTGTCTTGCCCGGATGTTGATTGCTGCTGACCATCAGGTTGGTGATTGCTAAAGATTGGGGTGTCTGTGGCAATTTCTTAAAATAAGACAATAAAGTTTACCACATTGGTTGACACTTCCTTTCACAAACAATTTCTCTATAGCCTGCAATGCTGTTCAATAGCTTTTTACCCACAGTATATCTTCTTTTAAAATTGGAGTCAATCCTCTCAAACCCTGTAACTGCTTTATCAGCTAAGTTTATGTAATATCCTAAATCACAGTATATTCACCAAAAGTATATTCCATCTCAATAAACCACTTTCTTTGCTCATTTATTAGAAGCACCTCTTCATCTGTTAATCATGCAATGATACCAATTCAATCACCTTTTCAGGCTCCATTTCTAATTCTAGCTCTCTTGCTATTTCTAGCAGGTCTGCAGTTACTTCCCCCACTGGAGTCTTGAAACCCTTCAAAGACATCCATGAGAGTTGGAATCAACTTCTCCTAAACTCCTTAATGTTGACACTCTGACCTCTTCCCATGAATCACAAATGGTCTTAATAGTTTCTAGAGTAGTGAATCCTTTCCAGAAGGCTTTCATTTTGCTTTGCCCAGATCCATCAGGTGGATCACTATTTATAGGAGCAATAGCTTTATATATTTTTTTTAAATAATAGGTCTTGAAAGTTGAAACTACTTGATCCATGGACTCCAGAATAGATATGTGTTATCAGGTATGAAAACAATTGTACATCTCCATTAGAGCTCACACATAACCAGGTGCATTGTCAATGAGCAGTAATATTTTGAAGGGAATTTTTTTCTTGCACAGTAGGTCTTGTCCATGAGCTTAAAATATCCAGTTTATAATGTAGTACACATTATAATGTAGTACATATAATGTAGTGCTGTCATCTAGGCTTTGGTATTTCATTTATAGAGCATAGGCAGAGTAGATTTAGCATAATTCTTAAGGCCCGTAAGATTTTTGAAATGGTAAATAAGCATTAAATTCAATTTGAAGTCACCAGTTCCATTAGCTCCTCCAAAAAGAGCCCCCCTGTCCTTTGAAACTTTGAAACCAAGCACTGACTTTTCCTCTGTAGCTATGAAAGTCCTAAATGGCACCTTCTTCCAATATATATAAGGAAGTCTGTTGTTTATGGTAGCCATCTTCATTAATTATCTTAGCTAGATCTTCTAGGTAACATGTTAAAGTTTCTACATCAGCATTTGCTGCTTCACCATGCATTTTTATGTTATGGGGATGGCTTCTTTCCTTAAACCTCCTGAGCCAGCCTCTGCTAGCTTCAAGCTTTTCATCTGCAGCTTCCTCACCTTTCTCAGCCTTCACAGAATTGAGGAGATTTAGGGCCTTTCTCTGCATAAGGTTTGGGCTTAGGAATGTTGTTGTTGGTTTGATCTCCTATTCAGACCACTAAAATTTTCTCCATATCAGGAATATGGCTGTTCCACTTTCTTACGATTCATGTGTTCACTGGAGTAGCACTTTTAAATTCCTTCCAGAACATTTCCTTTACATTCAAAAGTTCACTACTTGGTACAAGAGCCCTAGCTTTTGGCCTATTTTGGCTTTCAACACACTTCCCTCACTAAGCTTAATTATTTTTATCATTTGATTTATAGTGAAAGACTTGTGACTGTTCCTTACACTTGGGCAATTAGAGACCATTATATGGTTATTACTTGACCTAATTTCAACATTTTGTGTTTCAGGGAATAGGGAGACCTGAGGAAAGGGAGAGAAATGGGAGAAGGGTTGGTTAGTAGAGTAGTCAGAGGAGACACAATATTTATGGATTAAATTTGCAATTTGTATGTGGTGCCCCAAAACAATTACAACAGTAATATCAAAGATTACTGATCACAGATCATCATAACAAATATAACAATAATGAAATAGATTTTGTGAGAATTACCAAAATGAGACACAGAGACACAAAGTGAACAAATGGAGCCAACAGACTTGCTTGATGCAGGTTTGCCTCAGGCCTCCCATTTACATAAAATAAATAAACAACTAACTAACTAACTAACTAACTAACTAAATAAATAAATAAATAAATAAATAAACAAATAAAGCAATATCTGTGAAGTGCAATATAGCAAAGCACAATAACATGAGGAATACCTGTATATCAAGTCATCTACCTATACTGATCTTTCAGGCAATTACTTTTTTAAAGTAATCACAAATCACCATCTCATTGTACCACAGATTACCCTGATCATACCTAGTTAACCTTATAAAAGTAAGTGAATATTTTCACATTTAATACTCTTAAATGCCATCAGTTTGTTTCAGTCTAACAAAAACTATTTGGATCAACAACATATTAGCTAATATTCCCAAGTTTTTGCTACTGCAGTTTTGATAAGAATATCTTTTGCAATCAAAATGGCGGCATGAGGTGAGCCTCTGGAAATCTCCCCTGGAATTTACAATAAATTGAAAAACTATAACTCCACAAAGGACTCCTTGCACAGCAGACAGGCAAGACGAAGAGGCTCACTACTGAATTCACCTAAAGGAGGGCAAATTGCACAAGCAAGGGAAGAGGGAGAGAAGAAGTGCAGAGACAGGGCCTCGCAGGTGCAGGACGCAGACCTAGCTCAGTGCTCCGAGCTTGCTACATCCCAGAACTACTGCAACTGTGGGAGAGGGAAGAACTCTGACCGCTAGGGCTCTGTTTATGGCCCACAGGGCTGAGGGGACAGCATATAACACGGCTGAACCAATTGCTCACGGAAGAGACCTTGGAGCAAAGACTGAGGAAAGAAGGCTGAAAACGGTGGATTAAGCACTCACTGACATAGAAAACAGAAGCCTTAGGCACTGAGACTAGCCGGCCCCTCTCCACCCTCCCCGAGCTCACCCCACCCCCACCTGCCCAGTGCTAGAAGTGGAACAGTAGCAGTGTCAGATCAAAAGAACAGAATATTTGCAGTTTGAGAACTGTGGTCCGCAGACAAAGAGATGCAGCCCAACTAGTTACGGCAAAGGGGGGGGGGAGAGAGCCATGGAAGCAGGACTGGCTGTGGTGCTGATCACAGCCATTACTCTGGGCCACCTCTCACAACTCACCCAGCCCCTGTCCCCACCTATTCTGGTGGATCCCTGCAGGAGTAAACAGAACTGCTGAAACACAGGAAGAGCTTTGGAACATCAAAAGCTCTCCACATCCCCACAAGGACACGGCGTCCTATGACCAAGGCAAACTGTGAGCAGAGGAGAATCCCGCCTTCCAGGAAATCCCCCCATTGTGTGAGAAGCTGGAATAGTGCAGAGAAAACATAACACTACGATATGAGAGAGAGAAAAAAAGATGAAGTCAGAGAGAAAATAAAACATTTTACAAACATGCACTGGAAAACAAAAGAAAGACCTGTTTTCTATAAACCTGTTGCAGATCCCATTCCTGTAGATGCCCAGGAAGAAAAATAATAAATCATTAATTGCCATGAATAACCAAGGCAACAAGACAGCTCAGAAAGAAAGTGAAAAGTCTCCAGAAAATGAACTTAAAGATATGGAAATATGTGACTTAAATGACAGAGAATTCAAGACTGCAGTTCTGAAAAAACTCAATGAGATGCAAGAAAACACAGAAAGACAGTTTAATAAACTCAGAAACACAATCAAAGAACAACATGAACATTTTACCAAAGAGATTGAAATTTTAAAAAAGAACTAAATACAATTTCTGGAGATTAAGAACTCAGTAGAAGAAATGAAGAATGAAATAGCCAGCTTAGATAGTAGAGTTGACCAGATGGAGGAAAGAATCAGTGACATTAAAGATAGAAACCTAGAAATAGCACAGATGGAAAAAGAAGGAGACTTGAGACTTAAAAGAAATGAAAGAACTCTACAAGAATTTTCTGATTCCATCAGAAAGAGCAATATAAATAAACATCCCAATTGAAAAATGGCCAGAGGACCTGAAGAGACATTTCTCCAAAGAGGACATACAAATGGCAAATAGACATATGAAAAAATGCTCAGCATCACTAATAACCAGAGAAACGCAAATAAAAACCACAATGAGATATCACCTCACCCCAGTTAGAATGGCTATCATCAACAAGACAAATAGTAACAAATGTTGGAGAGGCTGTGGAGAAAAAGGACCCTCATACACTGTTGGTGGAAATGTAGACTGGTGCAGACGCTATGGAAGGCAGTGTGGAGGTTTCTCAAAAACTTAAAAATAGAATTACCATATGAGCCAGCAATCCCTCTCCTGGGTATTTACCCCCAAAAAATCTGAAAACATTTATCCATAAAGACACCTGTGCTCCAATGTTCATTGCAGCTTTATTTACAGTGGTCAAGAAATGGAAACAACAAAAATGTCCTTCAATAGATGAATGGATAAAGAAGTTATGGTATATATACACAATGGAATACTATTCAGCAGTAAGAAAAGATGAAATAGGACCATTTGTGACAACATCGATCGATCTTGAGAATATATTGCTAAGCGAAATAAGTCAGACAGAAAAAACAGAGAACCATATGATTTCACTGATATGTGGTATATAAGCCAAAAACAACAAAAGAACAAGACAAACAAATGAGAAATAACAACTCATAGACACAGACAATAGTTTAGTGGTTTCCATGGGTAAGGCAGGTGGTAGATGAGGGCAAAGGGGATCAAATATATTGTGATGGAAAGAGAACAGATTCAGGAGAGTGAACACAGAATGGGATTCATAGATGATGTAATACAGAATTGTACACCTGAAATCTATGTAACTTTACTAACAATTGCCACCCCAAAAAACTTTAATTAAAAAAAAAAAAGGAAGGAAAGAGCAATATAAGAATAATGGTCATACCAGAGGGAGAAGAAAGAGAGGGGAGAACAAAGGGCATATTAAAACAAATAGCTGATGAGAACTTCCCAAACTTGTGGAAAGAACTGGATCCTCGAATCCAAGAAGTAAATACAACACCTAGTTAGCTCAACACCAACAGGCCTTCTCCAAGGCACATTGTATTGAAGCTGTCAAAAATCAAAGACAAAGAAAGAGTCCTCAAGGCAGCCAGGGAAAAGAAGACTGTAACCTATAATCTGTATCATCCGATTTCTCAGCAGAAACTCTACAAACCAGGAGGGAGTGGAACCAAATATTCAAACTATTGGAAGAGAGAAATTATGAGCCAAGAATAATATACCCAGAAAAGATATCCTTTAGATATGAAAGAGCAATAAAGACCTTTCCAGAAATACAGAAGCTGAGGGAATTTTCTAATACATGACCTGTACTACAAGAAATATTAAAGAAGGCTTTTGACCAACATCAACAGGGACAATTTGTGGCAAACAAAACATAAAAAGGGGGAGAGTAAAGTCCTGAACTGGAATGTGGGAATGGAGAAAGTAGGCATACGGAAGAAAATGGAATACTCTAAATTTCAAACTTTCTTTTAAATAAACTTATGGGTAACCACTCAAAAAAAAAAAAATCCAGAACTGAATATATATACTGTAATAAAAGAAGAAACTCAGGGAAACATCATAGAATACCACCACACAGAAATAACAGACAACAACAAAAAGGCAAAGAAACAATGGAGACACAATCTCAACAGAAAACTAAAGATAGAATGATAGGAAATCCTCACATATCAATAATCACCCTAAATGTAAATGGACTGAATACACCGATAAAAAGGCATAGAGTAGCAGATTGGATCGAAAAATTAAACCCAACCATATGCTGTCTCCAAGAGACACATCTCAGCCACAAAGACAAGCACAGACTCAAAGTGAAAGAGTGGATATTGACACTCCAAGCAAATGGTATCCAGAGAAAATCAGATGTAGCTATATTGATATCAGATGAAACAGACTTCAGGGTGAAAAAGGTAACATCAGACTATACATTTTTTTCTAGTGTACATGGAACATTCTCAAGAATAGACCATATATTGGGACATAAAGCTAACCTCAGCAAATTTAGGAATGTTGAAATCATACTAAGCATATTCTCTGATCACAAGTCTTTGAAATTGGATCTGAACTGCAAAAAGAAAGCAGGAAAAACCACAAATACATGGAGATTAAACAACATACATTTAAAGAACGACTGGGTCAAAGAAGAAATTAGAGAAGAGATCAAAAGATACATAGAAACAAATGACAATGAAAATACATCCTACCAAAATTTTTGGGATACAGTGAAAGCAGTTTTAAGAGGGAAATTTATGTCATTAGAGGCGTATCTCAAAAAACAAGAAAAATCCCAAATAAATAACCTCACGTTACATCTTAAAGAACTAGAAAAAGAAGAACAAATGAAACCCAAGGTAAGCAGAGGAAAGGAAATAATAAAAATCAGTCCAGAACTAAATGAAATAGAGAACAAAAAGACAATAAAAAAAATTAATGTGACAAAGAGCCAGTTCTTTGAAAAGATTAACAAAATTGACAAACCCTTTACTAGGCTTACTAAGATCAAAAGAGAGAAGACACTAATAAACACAATCGGAAATGAAAAAGGGGAAGTTATCATGGATGCCACAGAAAGATAAAGGATCATCCAAGAATACTATGAAGAACTATATGCCACGAAATTCAACAACCTAGAAGAAATGGACAAGTTCTTAGAAACATAGCCTCCCTAGGCTGAACCATGAAGAACTGGAAAATCTAAACAGACCAATCACCAGTAACAAAATTGAATCAGTCATCCAAAGCCTTCCCAAAAGCAAAAGTCCGGGACCACATAGCTTCATTAGTGAATTCTACCATACCTTCAAAGAGGATCTAATACCAATCCTGCTCAAACTCTTCCAAAAAGTTGAAGAAGACACAGTACACCCTAACTCATTTTATGAGGCCAAATTTACCCTGATACCAAAACCTGGTAAGGACAACACAAAAAAGAAAACTGCAGACCAAAATCTCTGATGAACACAGACGCAAAAATCTTAAACAAAATTCTAGCAAATCCAATGCAACAATGCATTAAAAAGATTATTCATCACGACTAAGTGGGATTCATCCCAGGGGCACAAGGATGGTTCAACATACGGAAATCCATCAATGTGATATATCACATATACAAAATAAAGGACAAAGATCACACGATTATATCAATTGATGCAGAAAAAGCATCTGACAAGATACGACATCCATTTATGATTAAAACACTTAATAAAATAGGTATAGAAGGAACATACCTTAACATAATAAAGGCCATATATAACAAACCCTCACCTCATCTCATAATTAACAGTGAAAAACTGAAGCCCTTTGCTCTACATTCAGGAACACGACAGGGCTGTCCCATATCACCTTCCGCTTTTCAACATAGTGTTGGAAGTCCTTGCCAGAGCCATCAGGCAAGAGAAAGAAATAAAAGGCATCCAAATTGGGAATGAAGTAGTTAAATTGTCACTCTTTGCAGATGGCATGATGCTATATAAAGAAAACCCTAAAGACTCCACCAAAAAGCTATTAGGAACAATCAATGAATACAGTAAAGTTGCTGGCTACAAAATCAATGTACAAAAGTCCATTGCATTCCTATATACTAACAATGAAATCTCAGAAAAAGAAATTACAACAAAAAAAAAATTCCTTTAATCGCAACAAAAAGAATAAAATACCTAGGAATAAACTTAACCAAGGATGCGAAAGACCTATATGCGGAAAACTATAAGACATTTTTAAAGAAATTGAAGAAGACACAGAAATGGAAAGATATTCCTTGGTCATGGATCGGAAGAATCAACGTAGTTAAAATGACCATATTACCCAAAGCAATATACAGGTTTAATGCAATCCCCATCAAAATCCCAATGGCATTTTTTAAAGAAATAGAAAAAAAAATCATCATATTTGTTTGGGACCACAAGAGACCCCGAATAGCCAAAGCAGTCTTAAGAAAACAGAACAATGCTGGAAATATTACACTCCCTGACTTTGGCTTGTACTACAGAGCAACAATAATCAAAACAGCATGGGATTGTCAGGAAAACAGACCCGGAGACCAATGTAATAGAATTGAGAACTCAGAAATAAAACCACATAAATATGGACAGATAAGTTTTGACAAAGAAACCAAAAACATATACTGTAGAAAAGACAGCCTCTTAAATAAATGGTGATGGCAGGATTGGAACGCCATGTGCAAAAGAATGAAACTGGACTGCTATCTGTCACCATATACCAAAATTAATTCAAAATGGATCAAAGACTTAAGCATAAGACGTGAAACAACAAACTGCATAGGAGAAAACATAGGTACTAAATTTATGGACCTTGGTTTCAAAGAGCATTTTATGAATTTGACTCCAAAGGCAAGGGAAGTAAAAGCTAAAATAAATGTATGGGACTATATGAAACTTAAAAGCTTCTGCCCAGCAAAAGAAACCATCGACAAAATAAAGAGGCAACCAACTGAATGGGAGAAGATTTTTGCAAACAGGGCCTCTGAGAAGGGGCTAATATCCAAAATATACAAGGAAGTCATGCAACTCAACAAGAAAGAACAAACAACCCAATTGAAAAATGGGCAGAGGACCTGAAGAGACATTTCTCCAAAGAGGACATACAAATGGCAAATAGACATATGAAAAAATGCTCAACATCACCAATCATCAGAGAAATGCAAATAAAATCCACAATGAGATATCACTTCACCCCAGTTAGAATGGCTATCATCAACAAGACAAATGGTAACAAGTGTTGGAGAGGCTGTGGAGAAAACGGAACCCTCATACACTGTTGGTGGGAATGCAGACTGGTGCAGCCAGTATGGAAGGCAGTGTGGAGGTTCCTCAAAAAATTATGAATAGAATTACAATATGACCCAGCAATACCTCTCTTGACCTGGGTATTCTGATATGTCTACATATGATTCACATAGCTAGGATGGCATAGGAATGCATATGTATTAAATTGTTTTTAAAAGCTTCTTTTAGATGACTGACACCTCATATTATTTTTCTTCCTAGTGTTTCTGTGATGGTGGGATTTTATACACTTCCTACAGATATAAGCACAGGTTCAGAGTGGTTACTTAAGCTGCTCAAAGTTTCTTCTGATATCAGAACTCAAAGGCAGATTTGCCTGTCTGAGAGCATACACTTTTTCAGGTGATTCTTCTAGATCTAGGAGTTTCTAAAATATATATTTTCAGGCATAACCACACTTATGAAGATATGTGTGCTGAATTTCCTTTGTACAACAAGCTCCTTTTAATATGTATTTCTTGTTAGAGTCTGCCAAAATGTTTCAAAAGTATGCTGAAAATATCAGTTAATAACCTACATTTGTATTGCTGCCTTTGTTATCTACATTGAAGTAGATAACAAAGGCAGCAATACAAATGTAGGTTATATAAATCAGTTCAAGAAATTAAGTTAAATATGCTCCTGAATTAGAAAGAACACAGTCTTCTATGTTATTATTAATGTTTCAACCATTTGCCCGTCATGGAAAAAGAAATGCAAATTAAAGTCTTAATTTGTTTCTCACAAAATTCTCATTTCTTTTCTGTTATTGATACTAATGTTTTGTTATTTGCACATTGATATTGTCTATTGCACACTTTTTTATTATAATGTGCTTTTATTAGTCTTACTTAATGCTTTTTCCCTGAATTCTACCATGTCTGGATATAAACACTATCACCTCTGTTTTATTCCATTTGCTTGGCATGTCTGCCTTTGCTCATCTTTTATTTTCAACTTTCCTGAGTCACCTTGTTTCATATGATTTTTATATATATTGCATAATTTTGTTTTGCTTACTGAACTAATATGACAGACTTCTTTTAATGAAGAAATTTACTTCATTTATATTAATTAAAATAACATGCGTTAATTCTACAATCCTATTTTATCAGTTTTAATAAATACATTATATTACTGAATACTTCCTGTTTGTGGTTACTTTCAGTTGAAAAGTTTTACCTTAGTATAATCCTCTAATTTACAATTATTCTCCATTTTATTAAATATGAGCTATAGAATCCCTAATTTGAAAAAAAAAGATAATGTACTAGTATACATTTATCCTTTCTTTTTTCTTTCCTAATGTCCCATGACTTCTATAAATTATTTTATATATTCAATATATTTACTTCCTCATTATTTTATCTTTAGCATTGAATGGTATATTTTGATAACTGACTATAATATATGATAAAGTCAGCATAATTATGCTATGGGTAGTTTTTTTTTCTCCAAACACTCCCAACTATTCTTATTTATTTTATTGCACATTTTAATGTTCAATGGTTTGAAACATTTAAATCCTCTTTTGTAACAATTGCCAATTCAATTTAGTCTTGCTTTTTAAAGACACTATAATTTCTACTATCCAGTACCATCTTGGTTTGTTTGTTTGTTTGTTTATACTCATTTCAGTTCTCTGGTTGACAGAGTTTGCCCTCTTATATTTTCTATAAGAAAATTATCTCTCTTCAGGAGAATAATTTTTCCATTTGTTTTTACATGTCCACAATTTGTAAACAGTGTCCTTTATGCTTGAATAGCACATTGGTATTAAAAGTTCACAGTTTCTTCCATTCAGAACATTATTATCTTCATGAGTCAAATTTTGCAATTGAGGGAGGTAATCGAAGCTAAATTGATTTTTTTTTTTTAATTAAAGTTTATTGGAGTGACAATTGTTAGTAAAGTTACATAGATTTCAGGGGTACAATTCTGTATTACATCATCTAAAAATCTCACTGTGTGTTCACCACCCAGAGTCAGTTCTCCTTCCATCACCATATATTTGATCCCACTTACCCTCATCTACCACCCCTTTCCTTTCTTACCCTCTGTTAACCACTAAACTATTGTCTGTGTCTATGAGTTCTTTTTTTCATTTGTTTGTCTTGTTCTTTGTTATTTTTGGTTTATATACCACATATCAGTGAAATCATATGGTTCTCTGCTTTTTCTGTCTGACTTATTTTGCTTAGCATCATACTCTCAAGATCCATTGAAGTTGTCACAAATGGTCCTATTTCATCTTTTCTTACCGCTGAATATTATTACATTGTGTATATATACTACAACTTCTTTATCTATTCAACTATTGAAGGACGTTTTGGTTGTTTCCATGTCTTGGCCACCGTAAATAAAGCTGCAATGAATTTGGAGCACACTTGTCTTTATGTATAAATGTTTCAGATTTTTTTGGTAGATACCTAGGAGAGGGATTGTGGGGTCATATGGGTTCTTAAATTTTGAGGAACCTCCACACTGCCTTCCATAGTGGTGCACCAATTTGCATTCCCACCAATAGTGTATGAGGGTTCCTTTTTCTCCACAGCCTCTCCAACACTTGTTACTATTTGTCTTGTTGATGATAGCCATTCTGACTGGGATGAGTGATATCTCATTGTGGTTTTTATTTGCATTTCTCTAATGATTAGTGATTTTGAGCATTTTTTCATATGTTTATTTGCTATTTGTATGTCCTCTTTGGAGAAATGTCTCTTCAGGTCCTCTGCCCATTTTTCAATTGGGTTGTTAGTTTTTCTGTTGTTAAGTTTCATGAGTTCCTTGTATATTTTGGATATTTGCCCCTTATCGGAGGCACTGTTTGCAAAAATCTTCTCCCATTCAGTTGGTTGACTCTTTATTTTGTCGATGGTTTCTTTTGCTGTGCAGAAGCTTTTAAGTTTCATGTAGTCCCATTCGTTTATTTTAGCTTTTACTTCCATTGCCTTTGGAGTCAAATTCATAAAATGCTCTTTGAACCCAAGGTCCATGAGTTTATTGCCTATGTTTTCTTCTATGCAGTTTATTGTCTCATTACCTGTGGTTTTTATGTCTGCTTTGTTTTGTTTTGTAGGGGAGATATTTTTCAAATGTATGCAAATTTTTATTACAATTTAAATTGTTATTGTAATATTTGCTGAATATTGTTTACTTTGAAATGACATTTTCTGTTCTTGTGTTGTAGTAAATATAAAGAGATATTATAATGATAATAAAATGATACTTCAAATGAAGTAATTTTTTTTTCCTGGTCAATACTGTAGAGCAGGAGCCAACACTATTCAGACATTCACAAACTTTCCTGAAACAGTTTACCCTAACAGATCCTTATTAACCATACCCAGATAATAAATACAAAATTCTGGTTATGAGAGGAAAAACATTTGATAATACTTTTCTTTTCCTCAGATTTAGAATGTTTGCAAATCCTCTATGCTTTGCATGACTGGAAGCTTTTTAAATATATCATTAGTGATATGAACAATTTTTATAAGCTGAGAGAATAATGAATCCCTAAAATTAGACATGCCATCCCTGCTCATAGAAGACGCATTTCAACACTTATCTGCTGTATATACTTCTATAAGATTCACACAGAGCACTGTATTTTATGACTTCAGAGCCATGTTGATTAGGTCATTTCCTGTGCTCTTATAAACTGTAAGTTCATTATTTTCTGTGCTTTTTAACATGCCATACTGTAGCTAGCACATCTCATAATCCAAAAATATTGGGAAGATATATTGTCTGATGAACTTATCTACTGTGTCAAAGGAAATGTATAACAATCTCTTCTGATATTGTTAATATGTATGACCTCATTACCTAGTCCAGAGCCTATGCATGGGAAATACTTGATTATTTTTTTTCAATTGACAAATCAGTTGATTTTCTCAATTACCTGAATAATTTTATAATTACTTTCAAGATTCAATTTCCATTGGGCATGTTATTGATGAGAAATCAGAAATGATAAAAGCTAAGTAGGGATTCTGAAAGGTTTAAATTATTTATGTAACTTCATATATGGTAAGATCATGAAATATGAAACTTGAAATCTTAATTTATGCCTATATCTGCATCTTTCTATAATTGTACAATAAAGGAAGAATATTGTAAGTTAAATCCGAAAGAAAGAGAGAGAGAGAGAGAGAGAGAGAGAGAGAGAGAGAGAGAGAGAGAGAGAGAGGTATTTGGCTTAGTTTCAGGTTTTAAGAGAACAGAATACAGAAATTATTTGCTTTAAGCTTTTAAATCCCTGGTCAATACGATGTGTGATAAAGGCAGCCTAGTGACGAAGCAATGGTCTCCGTTTTATGTAAACCAAATTTCTCCTCTCCACACTTCTTACTGGCTAAATGTCCTTGGTAGTTGTGCTAAACTATCTCTTCTAGTTGCCTGACCTGTAACTCAGTTGTTTTAAAATATGATGTGATTTAATAGATGTAAATAGCACAGCACTATGTCTGGCACATAGTTAATATACCAGCTTTGTGAAGAACTGCAAAACATCTTAGAGGTTACCCCACTACAACGTTATGCATTTTATATATACGTAGTGCAGAAACGTGAGATACCTGGGTCATGAACAAAGTTCTTCAGAGAGATCACAACCAGATATACGTTCAGAGTAACATCAGTGTTAGTCACCACACCTAGACCTGCAGGTAACACTATAAGAATTGATGGTGGTTTTGTTTTTATGGGTTTTTTTTGTTTGTTTGTTTTTTACCTGAATGTCAGGTTCTACCATGAGAAGAGAGATGAGGGAGAAAATGTTTATTTGTTTATGCACAGGCAAAAGATAATTGTCCCTTCCACTCCTAAAAGGAGAGATAGGCAACTTGTCCTTTTGAGACAGGATGGAAAGATCCTGGGCTCTCTGCTTAACATTTTGGAATGTAAATGTGTCACAAAGATATCTCTGGATTTTATGAGCTGGAGATGTCTCTGAACTCTGGGCTTTTATTTTTATTATTTTTAATTTTTTTTACATAAATATATTTTAAAGGAATGTCTAGCAGAGCCAGAATCCCTAGGATTGCATCTCATCCTTCAGAATATGTATATATTCTATAAATAAATAAATATATACATATATATACATATGTGTGTGTGTGTGTGTGTGTGTGTGTGTATATTTACTTTTCAATTACCATTGACAAACAATGTTATATTAGTTTCAGGTGTACAAAACAACATAGTTATTATACATTTATATATCTCACAAAGTGATCACCCAAATAAGTCTATTACACAAATGATAATGTACATAGTTACAGTTATTACAATACTAGTGACAGAATAGATAGATAGATAGATAGATAGATAGATAGATAGATAGATAGATAGACAGACAGATAGATGATAGATAGATAGATAGATAGATAGATAGATAGATAGATAGATAGATAAAGATATAGATATAGATATATTTTTTGGAATATATATATTACAAAAGAATATATATATTTGGATATTTTGGTCAACATTGCTCAAGCAGTAGTTTGCTGTAAACAGACGTGTCAGAAAGCTGATGGTAACCACTTTGAGCATCTCTTGTAATTACAGAAGCCAAACATGACTTGTATTCATTTTTTGTTATCACTATATATTGAATATTACAATTTTTTTAAATTAAAGTTTATTGGGGTGACAATTGTTGGTAAAGTTACATAGATTTCAGGTGTATAATTCTGTAATACATCATTTATATCTCACATTTTGTGTTCACGCCCAGAGTCAGTTCTCCTTCCATCACTATATATTTGACCCCGTTTACCCTCTTCTACAACCTCCCTTCCCCTTTACCCCCTGGTAACCATTAAACTATCATCTGTGTCTATGAGTTTTTGTTTCTTCATTTGTTTCTCTTGTTCTTTTGTTGTTTTATATACCACATATCAGTGAAATCATATGGTTTTCTAATTTTTCTGTCTGACTTACTTCGTTTAGCATTATAATCTCAAGATTCATCTATGTTGCCTCAAATGGTACTATTTCATCTTTTCTTAAAGCCAAATAGTATTCCATTGTGTATATATACCACAACTTCTTTATCCATTCATCTATGGAAGGACCCTTTCCTTGTTTCCATGTCTTGGCCACCATAAAAAAGCTGAAATAAACATTGGAGCACATATGTCTTTATGATTAAGTTTTTCAGATTTTTTTGGTAGATACCCAGGAGAGGGATTGCAGGGTCATATGGTAATTCTCTTCTTAATTTTTTGAGGAACCTTCACACTACCTACTATAGCAGCTGCACCAATCTGCATTCCTACCAACAGTGTATGCAGGTTCCTTTTTCTCCACAGCCTCTCCAACACTTGTTACTATTTGTCTTGATGATAGCCATTCTGACTGGGGTGAGGTGATATCTTATTGTGGTTTTTATTTGCATTTATCTGATGATTAATTATGCTGAGCATCCCTTTCATATGCCTATTGGCCATTTGTATGTCCTCTTTGGAGAAATGTCTCTTCAGGTCCTCTGCCGATTTTGTATTTGGATGGTTTCATTTGTTTATCTTTCTTGACTTGTATGAATTCCACATATATTTTGAATATTAGTCCCTTATTGGAGGCGTTGTTTACAAAAATCTTCTCCCATTCGGTTGGTTGCCTCTTTATTTTGTCGATAGTTTCTTTTGCTGTGCAGAAGGTTTTAGTTTGATATACTCCCATTCATTTATTTTAGCTTTTCCTTCCTCTGCCTTTGGAGTCAAATTCATAAGATGCTCTTTGGACCCAAGGTCCATAAGTATAGTATCAATGTTTTCTTCGAAGCAGTTTATTGTTTCAGGTCTTAAGTTTAGGTCTTTGATCCATTTTGAATCAATTTTGGTACACGGTCACAGAAAGCAGTCCAGTTTCATTCTTTTGCACGTGGCTTTCCAATTCTACCAACACAACTTATTGAAGTGGCTGTTTTTTCTCCATTGTATGTTTTTGGCTTCTGTATTGAAAATTAACTGTCCATATTTATGTAGGTTTATTTCTAGATTCTCAATTCTATTACATTGGTGTGTGTGTCTGGTTTTCTGCCAATACCATACTGTTTTGATTATTGTTGCCCTGTAGTACAAGCTGAAGTCAGAAAGTGTGATACCTTTAGCATTGTTCTTTTTTCTTAGGAATGCTTTGGCTATTCGGGGTCTTTTGTGGTTCCATACAAATCTGACGAATTTTTGTTCTATGTCTTTAAAAAATGCCATTGGGGTTTTGATAGGGATTGCATTAAATCTGTATATTGCTTTGGGTAACATGGCCATTTTAAATATGTTGATTCTTCCAGTCCATGAGCATGGAATTTCTTTCCATTTCTTTGTGTCTTCTTCAATTTCTTTTAAAAATGTCTTATAGTTTTCAGCATATAGGTCTTTCACATCCTTGGCTAAGTTTATTCCTAGGTATTTTATTCTTTTTGCTGCAATTGCAAAAGGAATTTTTTTTTAATTATTTATTTTTCTGAGATACCATTGTTAGTATATACCGGAATGCAATGGACTTTAGAAAGTTGATTTTGTAGCTGGCATCTTACTGTATTCGTTGATTGTTTCTAATAGCTTTTTGGTAGAGTCTTTAGAGTTTTCTATATATAGCATCATGTCATGTGCAGAGTAACAATTTAACTTCTTCATTCCCAATTTGGATGTCTTTTATTTCTTTCTCTTCCCTGATTGCTCTGACGAGGACTTCCAACACTATGTTGAAAAGCAGAGGTGGTAGGGGACAGCACTGTCGTGTTCCTGAACGTAGAGCAAAAGACTTCAGTTTTACACCGTTATTTATGAGATTAGCTGAGGGTTTGTCATATATGGCCTTTATTATGTTAAGGTATTTTCCTTCTATACCTATTTTATTAAGTATTTTAAACATAAATTGATGTTGTATCTTGTCAAATGCTTTTTCTGCATCAATTGATATAATCATATGATTTTTGTCCTTTACTTTATTTATGTGATGTATCACATTGATGGATTTACGTATGTTGAACCATCCTTGTGCCCCAGGGATGAACCCCACTCGGTCGTGATGAATAATCTTTTTAATGCATTGTTGCATTGGATTTGCTAGAATTTTGTTTAAGATTTTTGCATCTGTATTCATCAGAGATATTGGTCTGTAGTTTTCTTTTTTTGTGTTGTCCTTACCAGGTTTTGGTATCAGAGTAATGTTGGCCTCATAAAATGAGTTAGGGAGTACTGTCTCTTCTGCAATTTTTTGGAAGAGTTTGAGCAGGATTGGTATTAGATCCTCTCTGAAGGTTTGGTAGAATTCACTAGTGAAGCCATCTGGTCCCGGACTTTGGTTTTGGGAAGGTTTTGGATGACTAATTCAATTTCGTTACTGGTGATTTGTCTGTTTAGATTTTCCAGTTCTTCATGGTTCAGCCTAGGAAGGCTATATGTTTCTAGAACTTATCCGTTTCTTCTAGGTTATTGAATTTGGTGGCATATAGTCCTTCACACTACTCTTGGATGATCCTTTGTATTTTTGTGGCATCCGTGATAACTTCCACTTTTTCATTTTTGACTTTGTTTATTAGTCTCTTCTCTCTTTCTATCTTAGTGAGCCTAGCCAAGGGTTTGTCAGTTTTGTTAAGCTTTTCAATGAACCTGCTCTTTGTCACATTAATTTTTTCCATTGTCTTTTTGTTCTCTATTTCATTAAGTTCTGCTCTGATTTTTATTATTTCCTTTCTTCTGCTGACCTAGGGTTTCATTTGTTCTTCTTTTTCTAGTTCTTTAAGGTGTAACGTGAGGTTATTTATTTGGGATTTTTCTTGCTTCTTGAGATAGACTTGTAATGATATAAATTTCCCTCTTAAAACTGCTTTCGCTGCATCCCAAAAATTTTGGTAGGGTGTATTTTCATTGTCATTTGTTTCTATGTATCTTTTGATCTCTCCTCTAATTTCTTCTTTGACCCTGTCGTTCTTTAAATGTATGTTGGTTAATCTCCATGTATTGTGGTTTTTCCTGCTTTCTTTTTGCAGTTCAGATCCAATTTCAAAGCCTTGTGATCAGAGAATATGCTTGGTATGATTTCAATATTCTTAAATTTGCTGAGGTTAATTTTATGTCCCAATAATATATGGTCTATCCTTGAGAAAGTTTCAGGTACACTAGAAAAAAATGTATAGTCTGATGTTTTAGGATGAAGTGCTCTATAAATGTCAATTATGTCCATTTCATCTAATGTGTCATTTAGGGCTGCTATTTCATTATTTATTTTCTGTTTGGATGATCTATCCATAGCTGTCAATGATGTATTTGGGACCCTTAGCATAACTGTGTTTTGGTCAATTTCTCCCTTTAGTTCTGTTCTTAGTTGCTTGGTATAATTCTGTGCTCCCTGATTGGGGGCATAAATATTGATGACTGTTATGTCTTCTTGTCGTATAGTCCCCTTTACCATTATGAAATATCTATCTTTGTCTCTTGTTACTTTTTACACCCTGAAGTCTGTTTCATCTAATATCATTATGGCTACACCTGATTTTCTCTGGATACCATTTGCTTGGAGTATCAATTTCCACCCTTTCACTCTGAGTCTATGCTTGTTCTTGTGAGTGAGGAGTGTCTCTTGGATACAGCACATGGTTGGGTTTAGTTTTTTGATCCAATCTGCTACTCTTTGCTTCTTTTTGGTGAGTTCAGTCCATTTACATTTAGGGTGATTATTGATATGTGAGGATTTCCTATCATTCTATCTTTAGTTTTCAGTTTTCTGGTAATACTGTGTCTCCATTGTTTCTTTTCCATTTTGTTGTTGTCTATTATTTCTGTGTGGTGGTATTCTATGATGTCTCCCATGTTTCTTGTTTTATTATAGTATACATTTCAGTTCTAGAGTTTTTTTGAGTGGTTACCCTTGAGTTTATGTAAAAGAAAGTTTGATATTTAGAGTATTCCATTTTCTTCAGCATGCCTACTTTCTCCATTCCCATATTCCGGTTCAGGTCTTTACTCTCCCCCTTTTTATGTTTTGTTTGCCACAAATTGTCCCTGCTGATATTTGTCAAATACCCTCCTTTAGTATTTCTTGTAGTATAGGTTGTGTATTAGAAAATTCCCTCAGCTTCTGTATGTCTGGAAAAGTCTTTATTCCTCCTTCGTATCTAAAGGATATCTGTGCTGGGTATATTATTCTTGGCTCATAATTTCTCTCTTTCAATAGTTTGAATATTTGGCTCCACTCCCTCCTGGTTTGTATAGTTTCGGCTGAGAAATCTGATGATAATCTAATGGGCTTTCCTTTGTAGGTTACCATCATCTTTTCCCTGACTGCCTTGAGGATTATTTCTTTGTGGTTGATTTTTGACAGCATCAATATAATGTACCTTGGAGAAGGCCTGTTGGGGTTGAGGTAATTACATGTTCTATTTGCTTCTTGGATTCAAGGATCCAGCTCTTTCCACAAGTTTGGGAAGTTCTCATTGACCATTTGTTTGACTGTACTCTCTGTTCCCTTTTTTCTTTCTTCTCCTTCTGGTATGCCCATTATTCTTATTTTGCTTTTTCTGATGGAGTCAGAAAAGTCTTTCATTTCTTTTAAGTCTCAAGTCTCTTTCTTCTTCCATCTGTGTCATTTCCAGGTTTCTATCTTCGATGTCACTGATCCTTTCCTCCATCTGGTCAACTCTACTTCTTAAGCTGGCTATTTCATTCTTAATTTCTTCTATTGAGTTCTTAATCTACAGAAATTCTATTTGGTTCTTTTTTAAAATTTCAATCTCTTTGGTAAAATGTTCATGTTGTTGTTTGATTGTGTTTCTGAGTTCACTAAACTGCCTTTGTGTGTTTTCTTGCATCTCGTTAAGATTTTTCAGAACTGTAATCTTGAAATCTCTGTCATTTAAGTCACATATTTCCATATCTTTAAGTTCATTTTCTGGAGACTTTTTACTTTCTTTCTGAGCTGTCTTGTTGCCTTGGGTATTCATGGCAATTAATGATTTATTATTTCTCTTCCTAGACATCTACAGGAGTGGGTTCTGCAACAGGTTGATAGGGAGATGTCTTTCCTTTGTTTTCCAGTATGTATTTGTGGAATGTTTTATTTTCTCTTCGACTGCAGCCTTCTTTTCTCTCTCACACTGTAGTGTTATGTTTCTCTGCACTATTCCAGCTTCTCACACAATGGGGGGATTCCCTGAAAGGTGAGCTTCTCCTCTCTTAACAGTTCACCTGGATCATAGGGCAACACGTCCCTGTGGGGATGCGGAGAGCTTTTGAAATTCCAAAGGTCTTTCTGCACCAGATTCAGAGCCCAGGTGTTTCAGCAGTTCTGGTTACTCCTGTAGTGATCCGTCTAGATAGGTGGGAACAAGGGCAAGGTGAGTTGTGAGAAATGGTCCAGAGCAATGGCAGCGACCACCACCACAGCCAGTCCTGGTTCCACAGCTCCCTCCCCTTGCCGGAACTAGTTGGGCTGCAAATCTTTGTCTGTGAACCACAGTTCTCAGAACAGCAAATATTCTGTTCTTTTGATCTGACACTGCTACTGTTCTGCTTCTAGCACTGGGCAGGTGGGGGCGGGGTGAGCTCTGTGAGAGTAGGGAGGGGGCGGCTCAGCTCAGGGCCTATGGCTTCCATTCTCTGTGGCAGTGAGGGCTTAAACCACCGTTTTCAGCCTTCTTCCCTCAGTCTTTGCTTTGAGGTCTTTGCTATGAGCAGTGGGTTCAGCCATGTGATATGCTGTCCCCTCAACTCTGTGGGACATAACTGGAGCCCTAGCAGTCCGAGTTCTCCCCTCTTCCGCAGCTGCGGAAGTTCTGGGATGCAGTGAGCTTGGAGCACTGATTTAGGTCTGCATCCTACGCCCACGCAGCTCAGTCTCCTTACTTCTCCCTTCCCTTCTTCCTTGCTTGTGCAATTTGCCCACCTTTAGGTGAATTCAGAGACTCTTCGTCTTGCCTGTCTTCTGTGCAGGGAATCCTTTGTGGAGTTATAGTTTTTCAATTTGTTGTAAATTCCAGGGGAGATTTCCAGAGGCCCACCTCATATTGCCATTTTGATGACGTCTTTTCTCAGGTGTTTTTAACTGTCCTTCAGGTATGGTAGTCTTTCTCACCAATCTCAAGTCAATCTCGAGTCTATCACCATATAACAGGCTACATTTGTCCTAGGAAAGCACATTGTTCTTTCTGACTCTCTTTAGACAGTAGTTACAGATGTGCTCCCACACTGAGCATTGAAGAAGGGGAATTTATTTTAACTACTATGAGTAGAAACTAGGTGAATAGTTAGAACTTTACCTGGTTCACTTGAGAGATGAGCGGGTGGGGCACATAATGTTTCATAAGGAAGAATGACAAGAGCTGTGCTCAAAAAGAAAAGAAAATGCATCCTGCTTTCTAGCATGGAGTCTCTTGCTCCCTCTATACCCTGATTCCTCCCTGTCTCTATACCTTCATTCCAGTTGCCTTAAGGGGAAAAATAATTGGAGAGAAGGAGTAGTTATTGAGGTCACTATGACTCCAAAGGGAACTGATACATAACCATCCAAATGAGCTAGGGAACTTTGGATAGGGAAGAGACTCAAAATTGTATGGTTGTTTGACACAAGTACCCATATTATCATCCTACCTGTTCTTGTTGTGTGAGAGGATGCCTGCATTCAATAAATGGATTTTGAAAAGGTTTTAACCTGTAAGAGAAGCTAATGTGACCTTGAGGTTTAAGCCCTTTGGATCAATTCAATGTACTTGTGTTGTTGCTTCTATATCTGTATGTATAGTGGGAATTGATGAATTATATGCTTGTGCTTCTCTGTTTCATAAGTGCCAGAGTAGATTCCCTCAAATGAAAATAGCCACATGTAAAGATGTTGTATGAGAGCTTGTATGAACTTGTGCCTTTGTAGCTCCACAACCCATGTGACTATTTTGAGCTATAGTTTCTGTGACTGATGTTTTAGCCAATTGGAATCTCTTACAAAAGGAGACAGCCTTTACCTAGAGCCAGCTCTAAGGTTTTGGATTTGTCATTTCCCCGACGTTACCAGATACACCTCCTTTGAAAAATAGCTCTTTATGTGCTACAGTAAAGCTGTCCCAAGTAGGCCTTGTAAACATCTAATTTAACATTCCCATTTTGTGGTGGATCAACTCAGATTCCACAACTAATGAGATGGGAGGAGCCCAACAGATTTCATTTTTCAAGTGGAAATGGCATATTAAGAAATATAATCAGCTGGCCCCGGCAGCATCTCAGCTTTACATGAAGTAGTGACAGCTTCCACTTTGGGGAGAACTTTATCCCCCATTCTGCCATCTAAAGCAAAGGCACCAGCACAAAGGAGATCTTTATTCACAAAGGTTGTCCTAAATGCCTGGGTATGGTTCACTAATGGTTCAGAAAAGCTGAAATCTGAAGGACTCTGGACTTCCAGAGCTGTTCAGCCTCAGCTCCAGTTATGCAGAACCAAATGTGGACATGATTATTCTACTCAGTGGGCAGACTCAAGGCAATTTTCACATCTCTTAACAGTGCTCTCCTTGATAAAACTTTTTGTATGTTTACTGATACATAATCTGTTGCCAATGATCTAGCTATTTGGTTTGCCTTTTGGAAAACTAGAAATTGTCATCTCCCCTTAGGGGGTCACTAATTGTGGAAACTAGTCTTTGCTGTTGACCAGCTCTTAGGGTCACTCATCTAGATGTCCACAGTAAAGATTAGTCCTTAACTGAGACCTGATTCCTATCTTCTGCAGTTAGATAGACCTTTGAATTCATGATCAAGCTTTGCAAAGACACTTTTATTTACCTAGAATGTTTGTCCTATTTTAAGCAAGTTTTTCAATTGAAAATTTTATTGAGATAATTTTAGATTTACATGCAGTTTTAAGAAATAATTAAGAGAAAACCTGTACACTCATTACCTAGTTTTGCCCATTGGCATCATTTTGCAAAACTAATAGTACGACATCATAACTAGGTTATTTAAATTGATGCGTGAATGATGCATCCTATTTGTTCATATTTCTCCAGTTTTATTTGCATTTGTAGTATATATGTATGTGTGTTTACTTTTATACAATTTCAGGACATGTTTAGGTCCATCACTAGTCAAGATATTGAACATTCCCATCCCAATTATGATCCCTTGTGTTATCCTGTTTAAAACTATATCCACTTCTGTCCCCACACTTTGTTCTATTTTTTGATAATCAATAATCTGTTTTCCATTTCTAAAATTTAATTGTTTCAAAATTTTACATAAATTCAATAATATAGCATGTAACTTTTGTGATTGGCTACCACAGTCTGTGCTCTGGCCCCTGATGGATCTTGTTCCTCTAAAATGTTAAATACATCCACCCTTTCAAAGTCTTCCGTCTTCTTAGCGCATTATATCAGCTCAAAATCAAAAGTCTCATTTAAATCTTATCAGCTCAACGGGTAAAACATAATCATTTAAATCACATAAATCATGCACAGATGAAACTTCCTGGTGTAATTCATTAAGCATTGTTCCTGTCTCAATTCCTCTACATCTGTGCAGTGTGAAACTATAGGGACCATTTATCTGCCTGCAATGCTTTCAATACACAACAGCAGAAAATGTATAATAACAGTACTTAAAGACATTCCAGTTCAAAATAGGGGGAAATGTGAGGTCAAAAGGAGTCACTAGTACATAACAGTTCTGAAAATCAGCAGGAAAAATGTTGGATTGATTTGAATAGGTCTCAAGACCTGGTCATAATTCTCAGCAACTCTTGCCTCCACCCTCTGGGTTCTTGATTCCACCCTCTGGGTCATTCTTTCTTTTTTCAAAAAAGATAGCATGTGTTTGCAGCTGAATAGTTTCATGAGATTGCTTCCTACCAATGGAATTTAGGAAATTTAAAAGTCTCCTTTAACTTTGTATTCTCTCTGTACTTCTTGTAGTTGAAATTGACAGTGTTTCTGATGAAATAATTTTCTTACTTATTTGGAAGTTGCCCATAGATTTCAAAAGTATTTAATTCATCAGACAAAAGTTATCCTCCCAAATCTTTCTGAGATTAGCCCCTCTCTATCTTGGCCTCCTGCTGAGATGCCTGGGGACAACAACCTTAAGATTCCTAGAGACCCTTCAGTTTAGTTTAGAAGATCTCTGAGTCACCTCTGCAACTTCTTGAAAGGACCTTCTGTGTGAAATTTTGATCTTTCTATGACTTGGATAAAAGGTTGTATAGTCATATACCTAAAATTTCATATGCTGAAATTTCAAGAGTCACCCAACTTTCAGCACATTTTACCATCTGGAAAAGCTGAGAATATTAAAAATCATTAAGCCCTGTTTTATTTGTATATATGTGATAGTTCTTCACCAAGTTTTCTCCTTCCTTCACTCCTCCCACGTTTTACTATTTGCAGCAAGAAGAAACCAGGTACTACTTTCACCAGGTACTACTTTGCTTGGAAATCACCGTAGGTAGATAGCCAGGTTCATTCTTTACGTTTTTTGCTTTCCAAATAACTGCAAGAGACATTTCACCAATCTTGCTCACAAAGCATAACGAAGATTTCCTTTCTTCTAGTTTTCATTAACATATTCTTTACTTCCTTCAGAACACTCACTGAAGTCTAGATTTCTAGTAATGCTCAATTCAAGTTGATTAAGTCTTTTTAACCAACTAATATGATTTAGGCTAGCTCTATAATACTCCCCCAAAATGTTTCCATCCTCCACCTACTCGCTTCTCAATTTTAAAGCTACTCCCATGTTTTAGATATTTATGAAAGCAGCACTGTACTTCCAGTGTCAAAATCTGTATTAGTTTTCTATTGTTATATAGAAAATAATGACCACAAATCTAGTGACCTTGAACAACACACATTTATTATCACAGTTTCTCAAGAGTCCAAGCTTGGTTTTCATGGTTCCTCTACTCAGAGTCTCACAAGGCTGTAATCAAGGTTTTGGCTCCTGCTATTATCTCATGTGAGTCTTGGGGTTCTCTTCAAGGATTCAGTTCAGATTATAGGACTGAGACCCTCAGCTCCTAGAGGCTGCTTGCCATTTCCTGACACCTGGCCCTATTCACAACATGGCAATTTATTTCTTCAAGGACAACAGGCCTATGTCCCTGCTGTTTCCAATTTCCTTTAAATGTCTTACCCAATTAAGATCCTCCACGATAATTTAACTTTTGACTATATTAAAGTCAACTGATTAGAGACTTGAATTATATATGCAATATCTCTTCACCTTTACCATATACCATATCTAATCAAGGGAGTGGCCCATTTTCATAGGTTCTTACCCACTCTCAACAGAAGGGAATTATGCAAGGGTATAAGCCATTAGGTATCATGGTAGCATTAATATTTTAAAAACATTTTATTTTTCGAAACAGACTTATGAGTCCTTCAGAAAGTTTCAACAATTCTTAGGTATTCTCTTTGTAAACTTCTGCATAATTACTTAGAATAGGATTTCATGGCAATCTTCTATTTGCATAAGTAAGACATTAAGTCTTGAGAAGATATCACTTGGTTCCTAATATCTACCAGCATATTGTTATATCATAAAAAACAAATTTAAAGAATTATAATAATACTCCTAGCTTTTGAAAAAAATATTAAATTAATTATAACAATAGTAATTTCTCGAATCATTATATTAGTTAGGGGAAGCTGCAATAATAGTAAGAATCCCAAATGTATAATGTCTCACACACAATATGAGTTTAATTTTTCTCACCTAACAGTCCATGACAGGTGTCGCTAACAGGCAGACAACTTCTCTCTTCACTATGATTCAGAAACTTGTCTTGTAGCTTCACCATCTTCTAGGGTCTTTGGATCAAAATGCATTCAGTTGGAAGAATAGGATAGAAAAGCCTAGCCTGGAACTGGCATACATCATTTCAGCTCATATATTATTAGTGAGTTCTAGTCAGATGGTCAGACATACTTGAAAAAAAGCCTAGGAAGTATAGCCTTTCTGTTTACCTAACTATTTTTCAACTTAATTTACTAAAATTATCTCTAAACATTAGCATTTTATCCTTGCTTGCTTGGGATTCAGAGGTCTTATGAGTAAAAGTTTCTTATTCATTAATATTGTGAAGTCTCTGATTTAGAGTTAGTTTTAGGAATTCTTGAGTTTAGTTTTCTCATTTTGCAAAGAGAGAAAGACCCCAAAAGTCTAATTAATACATTCTCTTTTTATTGTCTGTATAAGATAATATTTCTTGGGTTTTGATGACCTGATATAAATAAATTATCCATACTTTCAAGGAATTTAAAATATAGTGTTGGTTAAATAATTTACCCAAGGTCATAAAACAAGTGAATTTTAGAAACAGACTTAGGAAACAGGTTTCATAAATCTTGTTTCACTACAGTATTTAGTACAGTCTTTAGTCTTTAGCACATTTTTTCAACACACTGATTCTTCCATTTTTTTTCAAAAAATGTTTAAACAATAATATGAATACTGACTATCAAAGATGTGTCCATGTCTTAATCCCTGAAACCTACGAATAGATTACCTTACATGGAAAAAGAGGATTTTCAGATGTAAATTTGGTTGAGAACATTGAGTTGGGGACATTATCCTGTATTAGTTAGGTGTGTTTATCCAATTCACATGACTCCTTAAAAGCAGAAAATCTGTCCAGGCTAGGGTGAGTGAATGAGAGAGAAAGAGAGATGTTAAGGTGATGATGTGACCACAGAAGCAGTGCAGTGATGCTACCTTGCTAGCTTTGAAGATAAAAGGGATCATGATGTAAGCAGCCTTTATAAGCTGGAACAGTCAAGGAAATTAATTCTTCTCTAGAGCCCCAAAAAAGAATGCAGCTTACTGCCATCTTGATTTTACCCCAATGAGATCTGTTTCTGATTTCTGACAATCAGAACTGTAATACAATAAATCTGTGCTATTTTAAGCCACTAAGTTTGTGTTAATTTTTATAGCTGCAACAGTAAACTAATGTAGATTTTGGTATCTAGAAATGAAGTGCCACTATATAGTACTAAATATGTAATTAATGAGTGTAGACTCAGAGGTATCATATAACAATATTGATTTTTCTCATCAGCTTTATGCTATTCTTTTATAGTGCAAAAGCAAGGACCAGAGTTCCAAAATTTCTTTTTTACAGAACACTCGCTATTCCACTGGAAATAGGTAGAGCAGGATAGCATCTCTTGTCAGGTGTCTTAGTAGAAAATGCCTTACAAAGTATCAATATGCTATTCTTCAGATCTTGAATTACTCTTGAGATTCTATGAATAGCCACCTCCACTCTGGAAGAGGAAGTAACTATAGTGTATCTCAGTAGACGTTCTTTCCAACAGAATAAAGCACTCTCAAGTTTTCCACTTTAGACACTATTTTGCATTATTGAGAATTTGTTGTATAATTGTATAATTAAAATTGAAGTTTAGAAAAGAATATTGTAACAATATAAGTTTTCCTACAGCAACTAAATAATATCAGATATCTACAAAGTCATACATATTGACTATGTGTAGATTAACTCTGTTCGGATCTGGATTCATGATTGACTTAATTAGCTGAAGTTAGAAAAAAAGATAATTGTTATGCTCAAAAAGCTCAAAAATATTTGTTGCTATTATTTTTAACTATTCAATTATTGAATTTATACAATATCATTTTAATTGTGTATAAATTTAACTACATCCTGATATAGAAGAAATTGAATCATTTACGTAAAAAGTAGAAACTAAAAAACACTAAATGGAAATACATTCAAAGAAAAAGAAGCTAATTATTCTTTGTTATAAAATAATTTGTTAGTGAAAAAATACTTTTGTGAAAAAAAATTGCTAGATCTCAATTCTTATTTATTTTCACAGTGGTCCTTTAGTCATTGACCATTATCAGAATAATAAACAATAGCCAATGCCTCACTAAGCTCTCTAAATTACTAATATTTTTATTTTCTTCATACTCATATGCTTCTTTTATATTGAAATGCATTGCATATTTATTCTCCAAAATTATATATGAGAAAAGAATTGCAATGCCAGCATAGCAATAAAATTAAAATGCATTATAAAAAATGTGATCTAATCAAGATGGCAGAGTAGGTAAATGCTGTGCTAACCTCTCATGAACACATCAAAACTTTCTTGGCACACTCAAGTCACTTCCAGTGGCTTTGCCCTATAAGAAGCCTACCTTGGGTTATGATGCAGACTTTCCTAAAATCTCTCAAAGTTTCACTAAACCCAAACAAGCAACATCTAACTTCCACATGTCCCATACCTTTAACTGAGCAGCCCCAAGACCGGTACTAACTAGACAGCCTTGGTTCAAAGTTAGGAATCTCAAGAAACCTCCGGCCCAGCACAGGTGGCAGTCATCTATGGATTGCTTTCTGGCTCATGCCAGGTGGCTCCAGATAGTGCACAGGCTGCAGCTGAGCTTGGCCTACTGTGGGTCCCTTCCCAGGAAGACATGGGTCTGGCACACCCAGTGGCCAGCTTCAGACCAGGCTAGAGCACCAATCGACCACCTCCAAGCATTATATACCCAAAGGGCAAACTGGGCAGGCACCAAAGACCTGCTAAAGTGAATCCTGAACTGTTGAGCCAGCCTGTCGTGCAGGTTGTCAGGCGGGGCGGCCTGCAGGGTCTCAGCTCCCCACATAAGAATGCAGGATATGGCTAGGCCAAACAGGAACACCCACAGAGCCATAGGTAGGGGAGTCATACCACTATATTCTTGCTGGTGGCTGGGTTGGAGAAACAGGAAACAGAAGCCACACAATTCTCAACCCTCACTGTGCCGCTTGCAGACTCAGCCACCATCTTCTTGCTAGCCCCCATATTTTGCTAGCCTAGTCACATCAGTTATATTAGTGGCCAATGGCTCACTGGTTACAGCTGATGGCCAACTAGCCACAGCTGATGGCCATTTGATCACAGTCGATGGCCATTTACTACCTGAGCCAGCACCTTTCTATGTGAGGCCGAGAGCCTGGAAACTGCTTTTCTGGGCTCTGTCCCCACACAGCCCTTGCAAAACAGCTCCTCCACTATAGTCATAGCCAGGCCTCAAAACCAATCAGCCTGAGGGTCAGTCCCTCCCATCTATATGCAAACAGCAACCAAGGTGTCATGCAGGTTGTCACGGGGGTCTCAGCTCCCACTCCCCACATAAGAATGCAGGTCATGGTGAGGACAAACAGGAACATCCACGGAGCCATAGAAAGGGGAGTCATACGATTATATTCTCTCTGGCGGCATCCGCCTCTCTGCAATCCGCTCTTGCTAGTTCAGCCACCAT